>NC_136687.1:13122485-13327485 GCF_903797595.1 Erithacus rubecula | reverse complement strand
GGGTTAAGGTTAAAAAAGAATACTCCAAAAAATCTGGAGGATCATGGTTAGGTAACAAGTAGGGAACATTGACAAATAAATTAGTAAAAAGCTCTTCTTAAAACAGCATCAACTTTAAACATTAAAAACTTGAACCACAGCCACAATAAAACAGCAGTTAGACATGAACCACATATTGTACAGTACAAAAAAGCACACTGTAGACAACCAACATAAGATCAACACTTTGCTTACATGAAGGATTGTCCCAAGGGATTGCAAAGAACAACACCCTTGTAATTTCAACTCTAGCATCAGGCTCTTAGTTCTGCATTACAGCATTTACTGCTGAGTGTTTGCTTAGGCTGCAGAATAACCGTTCCATTAAAAAGTAGGGGCTAGTTGCATTATAAATGCTCTGAGACAGACAAAAGCACTGCTAAGAATTTTTTTTTTTTTTAGTGTTCAGTTAAGTATTGCCTCTGTCCTAACTACATTTGTTTTCCAAAATCTGCAAGCAATGTCGTTAGTAGAACTCCTTCATTAAAATAAAAGGACTATCCTTGACTGTCAAGTAGCTTCTTCTCATGCAACAGTGACCCCGGTTTGTCAGAAGACCACAATGCACACAGGTCAAACATGTAAGCAAGGCTTTTTTAAGCCAAATTTCACTGTTGTCTTAAAGGTAAAATTTAGTTTGTTATGCAACTAGCCGTCTGTATATTACACCTTCTCCATTTTGACTTAGGATTTAATTTCTAAAGCATTACGCATTCTCATATATGTCTATTTTTGTATGCATTTGTCATGGGTTTCACATTTGGTGACTGGTTAGCAGTGTGCTGGCCATCTTTGGTTTGTAGAGGAAATCTTAACCATGAACAATCAAGGGGGCTTAAAAGAACTTTTTAAATGCTAGCTTTTTACTCAAACTTGTATCTATACTACATCACGCCACATTAAGTAGAAGCACACATCACAAAATTGCACAGGGATTACAATATTACATCCAGTCTGCATAAAATTGAATTCCACTACTGACCAGGTCACAAAATGGCTGCACTTTCTAGTCTAAAACTAATTTGCATATTGTACACATGTAGGACATTTTTTTACTTCAGTCACAATAATGCATGCAAGTTTGTTTTTTGTAAGAAATTTTGTAAATTTGCTCATGCTACCTAGTTTCAAGAGAGCCTTTTTTGAACATTTGCAATAACTCACCTCTTGTTAATTAATAGTTCTAGTGCATGCATATGGTGTATACAGGTAAGTAAACATGCAATTTTTTCACATTCTAAAACTATGGCAGTTTAGGCCATATTGTGCTGCCTGCATTTAATCTGTAATGCAGTGTGTCTTAAACGTTTCAATCCCGTATTAATAGGTGGCATTACACATAACACCTATATAGCAGCAAAGCTAATACAGCTTGTGATTAAAAATGTTTAAAAATAGCTAATAAATCAGATTATCTTGAGGTATTATTTCTTGCAAGTCAAAATGGAGAGCAAAAAATCAACCCTAATTTTTAGTTTATGTATACACTGAAAATAGCAACAACAATAAAAATAAGCTTTTGTAGCAGACATATTCCATCTTCACTATTTTGCTACCTTTGGTAAATTACTGGGGCAGATCTTGAAGTTAAAAACCCATGTTTAGAAATAAGTGCACGCTTCACCCACTAAATATAGCAGCAGACTGTGTGCCCCTACGCAAAAACATTCTCATATCTAGTTTTAACTTTACATATAAAAATAACTTGGAGAAAATACAAAAAAACATTTTATTTTAACATGAAAATATCACAAAAATTAGTAAGCCTGAGATGTAGGGTTTTGGTGAAAAACAAGAGGCTTGTAGTGTTTTGGCTGCTGATAAAGATGCATGTATTGATAGCTGGGGTGAAAAGCAGAAGAATGCACTTATTTCTTCTGCATGTCAGTATCTTCAAACACAGTAAGCCACATGCACCCTTCTCTCCTTATGCAGATGCTGGTTCAGCATGGTTAATTCCAGCGGAAGTGGATCTGACGTGGGCGGTCAGCCCCCTCCTTTACCAATGGCTTATGGAATTCACGTCCTGCACGAGAGTGGATATTTGCCCAACAAAACTCACAGTAATACTGCAGGCAAGTGACATTGGCACAAAAGAAAGGAGCAAACTTCCCACCGCACCGCGCACCCTGGCACTCGTCACACATCTGGTCATCCAGCACGTATGGCTTTACCTCCACCTGTTGGAGTGAAACAGAAACAATTCCTGTTAATAACTGCTGCTACTTGAAGTTCTATGGAGGCATTCACTTTTTTCTGGTTTAAAAAAGAACCTCAAAAAACAACTGAAATCTGCAATCAGGAGTATTAATGCCTTTCTGTAACTGATCTGTTATTTTTTGTTATCACTTACCACCCTACAGACCCATCCATACTACAGAACACTTCAAGGTAGATCTTTAGAAGTACACTGTGATAGTAATAAATAACAGCTACATCAGAAACCTCCCCTCATTTATCTTGGAAGAGTGTTCTTTTGCAAACTGTATCATGGATGCATGGGTAAAAGAAAACCAAACCACTCAGAAGGTCTCCTAATGGATGTCAACATAACAATTAATTCCACATGGTTTAGCAGAAAACCCCTGAATATATGAGACTACCCTTTCACACAGATTTTTTAAAGTGTAAGTGTTTCTGCATGCACTACATTTGTGTGCAAATTAAAAATACTTTCTTGCAAGCTGGAATGCAGATCTTTTAGCAGAGTTGTTCACCATAAATTCACTCCCTATTTTTAAAATATGGTCAAATTTGGCCCTACCAGTTTTAGCAATGTATTATTTTCTCTTTCTGTGGCTTTGAGTTGTACAGGAATTTGTATTCAATACAATTCTGAAAATATTTTTTAAAGACCATTTTGCAAGTCCACAGACAGCTACAAACACCTGTCTCACACAGCTTCTTTCTCCCAAACTCATCTGACTGCGAGAATGGAAAAGTGGCAGGAGTCCAGTGGTAAATATGCATTATGTCTTTGCATAACTGTACTGCTGCAGACTGCAATCAGACAGGAAGAAGCACTTCATAACAAAACACAAAACGAGTTGACGCAGTCATTAAGGAATGTATTGTTGTACTCCACATTTTCCTCACTGCTGCATGAGATATTTTTTTTAGATACTAATACTTCAGAAAATTGCTACATATAGATATTGACTGTATACTCTATATTCAGACAGAATATGTTTGCAATATTAAGAACTTTAAAATACTGTTTTTCAATGTATCTCCTTCAGAGGAAAGAATTTACACGTCCATCTCCCCGCCCTGAAGTTTTACAGCTGAACAGGCTTCATGTTCTTGCTTCAGAAATAGAGGCCATACTAGAAATGTCAGAGTATGCTTCTCTCAGTAATCTATATTCAGTACGAGCTCTACTTCTTATTTTACTACAATGACCTGCCTTATCACCAATTACACTCAAACTTTCCAATAAACAGGTACCTTATGTAGCAACTGTGTTTGTGGCTCAGAATTACTGAAAGCATGAAGCAGCATTTATTTCAAGCTTCAGTGCACTAATGCACCAAGGTATGAAAATGATTTCAAAAATTAGAGAAACACTTTGGGGAATGAAATATTACATGATGTGGGTGCAGACTGTCGGCATATGAAAGTTAACACTATTCTAATAAATTGTTTGGAGTTGAAACTCCAAAGAAATGTTTGTAGCTGAGCTTTGATACATGATAAAACAGGGTGAGGAGTACTTTGCTGAAGAAAAACATCTGCTAGAGAAACTAAATATATCTACACATCAAAAGAAGTGGAGAGGAGCTACAGAGAACTTAGTTAAGGAAGAAGTTAAAATCACAGACAATGTTTGTCAAGTGACTCTGGCACTAAGATTTCCAATTAAGGTAGAAAAAGGTATGTGCAAAAAAATGCTATAAATACTTTGAACAGAAGTTCAGAAGAATAAACAGGTGAACTGCAAAATTTAGGAATTGAAAAAGACTTCTACACAGACAAAACTGGTTATGAAAAGAATGTGAAAGGACAGCAGACCTACAAAAACTGGATATAACTGGTATGGAAAGGCAATGCTGAGGTAAAGGGCAGAACAGGCTCTGCCTCGAGGCATTCAGTGAGATACAGACTGTATCACCTTCCTGGCCAACATACACAAACACCTCAGGTGAAGGCAGTACCCAAAGTAGGACTATCTTCCTCATTTACACAACTCGTGGTTTACAGATTTATACTCACTGCTTGCTCATGTATAAATCAGCAGTAATACTGATTTCAGAATGTTTTCAGAGCCTGAAAGGCATTAGTGTAAAAACTCCACGGAGGTAAAAAACTATTTCTGAAAATAGCCTTTTTCATACTTTCAGCTAAGATTCAGGATGTTCCCTAAAATGATGCTCTTCTCAATGACTCCTCAGCAATGCAAATAACTGGTTGATAATAAATATATGTAATTATATAAATAAGGATTGACATTATAGTTTAATTGAAGAGGATGATTTAAGAAACATAGATTAACCTCTTTCTCAGATAAACAAAGAAATTCATAAACCCTGCCCATCATGGGATTTAAAGACAAGTCTATTAGAACAGTTAAGATTTGGAACTGCTCTATTTTGCCAGTGACACACTTCCGGAGTAGCACACGTTTTTTAAAATAAGAAAAAATGAGGACAGTAATAAAATATGGGAATTTCAAATTTAGGAGAACATTTGAGCAAAGGAATTAATTTTTCAGCTGCTAGAAAAACTAAAGAAAGAACATAAATTACACCAAAAAAGAAACCTTTAGAATTCAAATATTTAAAGAGAAAAATAACTAGATCTTCCTACCTTTCCCCTTCAGCCTCTCCAGCCCATAAACAGCCATCTCCAGATACTAACTATGCTTGGTGGGGGTTGTTTGGATTGTTTTGGCATTTGTTCGTGGGGTTGTTTTTTTGGTTGCTTTTTTTCCTTTGGTAATTTGTGATTGAAAAAATCATTGCATACTGTTTTTATAAATTAAATTTATAAGGAGGTAAGTCAAATACTGTGCTTCTCAGATCCAGAATTTGGGGTAGATTTTGTGTTGGTTTTTCTTTTCCCCCAAGCTCCAAGAGGCCTGCAGTCCATCCCACCTTAAGAATTGCAGTGTTCCATCACCCATTAACAAACTACATCCTTTTCTCTGCAAACAGTTGGCACTACCATTTCAGATGCTTGCCTGGCACCCAAAGAGCCCTTAAGATCTCTGGTGACCTACCACAGAAAACCCACAGAACAGCAAAACAAGGTATGAATGTGCAACTGCAGCCTTCAAAGTCAGGATCATGCCTTCTCTTACAAGATGGCACTGCCATTCCACCATACACCTGTCTACTGCAAAGGACAGGCTCCCATGGGAAGAGGAAAGCCAAGATAAAAGTTCCCCATGGCTTACAAGGTACAAGTCCATGACACCCACTTTTGAGAGAGACATGATTTGGATTGGACTCAACTGTCCATGTCTCAGTTTTCAAGTCAGGTGACTTCACAGAAAAATGCCCTTTAGACAGTTCCTGAAAGAAACTTAATACCCAATTCTGAAGCTAAATGACCCACTTAGCATTTCTTTATAGAGGAAATTCTAGATTCAGGTCCTTGCTCCCATTTTGTCCAAATATTTAAATGCAAGATGATTTCCCCTCACCCAATCCCAGTGTCGAGGCCATATTTCTGTTATATAAGTATCCAAAAATCAGCTGTAAGTCAACGACAGCTGCAAGTTACAAGGATAGCAATCCCATGACCAAACCACAGCCATCATATTGAAGCCTAGATGACTACCCACATCCACACCCACTCACCCTCTGGGAAGGACCATGCTTGGGGATTTCAGCTCATAAGGCAAGTGGTACTTGAGACACACATAAAGCTGAATTACTCTGCCTATTTGAAAGGAGAGAAGCACATGCTGTCTCCCTAGAGCACACTTGTGTTAACTGTACTACTTTCTTTTCCCTGTGTCTTTGATCTGTAGAGGAGACTGGACCTTGAACTACTTTCCTTACTCAACCCTTCTTCCCATAAGACCTTAGCTGTTTGGTTTTTTTTTTTTTTAAAAAAACACTTATTAATGCCAGACTATCTTTGCAGCTCTTGACATCAAAACTACTGACCCTTAAAACTGACATAATTTAGTTGCCAGTTTTCTTTGCTATTCTTATACTTCTAATTAGGAGTCACAAAGTTCACTAGACTTATCTTTATATAAGTTAGTTTTACTTTTCCTAGGAATAAGCATATGTAGAAAATAGAAATATGCATTGGTAAGTATTAAGAAGACTTTCAATCAGAAAAAATAAGACCTTTTGTATTTTAGGTTGAGCCTGAACAACTTTCTGAGCACTGAAAATAATGGCTGAAATTAAGGGCAGTTGTAAGTATCAAGCTAATCTGAAGCCAATGAATACTAGAGTTTCTTATGAATGACAGTGAAATTATCACAGTATTTGGTTTCATTAGAACATGGGAAAGAAAGAGATTTTCAAGCCCTTCGCCCATATACAACAAAACCAGGAACTCCAGAATGGGAAGAACATATGGTCCAACATATGTCAAAGGAACAAACTGCTGCTCTGTGGAAACATGTTGT
The DNA here is from genome assembly GCF_903797595.1 of Erithacus rubecula. Lineage (NCBI taxonomy): Eukaryota > Metazoa > Chordata > Aves > Passeriformes > Muscicapidae > Erithacus > Erithacus rubecula. The sequence goes on along the minus strand of NC_136687.1, from coordinate 13,320,857 downwards.
TCGTTTGGGGGCATTCAGGCATACTTCTGAAAGCAGTGGAGTTACATGAATGCTAAAAAAATGCAGAAGCTGACTTGAGAGCAAATCACATGCAATCCTACCACACTCTGAGAAGTTCCTTTACAGAGCAAAACTCCTTTTTAATTCCTGTGTAACTTACTCGCTTGTCAATATCGCCATGCTGAAGTTGAACAAACCGAGCACTGATGGCAGCAATGTAACTCTGCTGATTGGAAAAAGCAACACGTCCAGCACCTTTTGGGTATTTCAGCTCAGGGTCAGTGTCAATTCCTGCGTAACAAACTCCCCCATAGAGACGGTCCATGATCATAGCCAATTCCACTAGTAAGAAACAAAACAGCATTTATTCAAACTATTCTTACACTACAAATTTAGCACACTCATGTCTGAAAATATCAGAAAGGTAAATTTTAATTTTGCAAGAGCCAATGGAACACTAATAACAAGAATAAAAATATTAAATAAATAATATTAAATAAGCTATTAATTATTCAGCAGACAGATCTTTCACATTGTGGGTACATATATCCAAGGAACAATGGAATTGTACATTCTTGGTAACCTGGAACTGGAATTCCAGGGCAGTTTTTTTTCAGAGGATTATAGCAAAAGAGTTTTTGGGCAGGCACTGGAATGTAAGCTGTATAAAATAGATCCTCATGCCACAAATTCCTTAGTACATGTTCTCTGGCTATCCTAATGCTCTATATTCTACTTGAATTTAAAGATGTAGTTAGCATCTTTACATCAGCCATACAGAACTTGATTGCCACTACAGTGCTATACTTACCATAGATACAGAAGTTCAGAGAAACAAAAATTTTAAATTTTACAGATCAAGTACCTTGTCAATCCTCTCACTGCCAGATTATACTGAATTCAGTTGCAAATTACTGGAGTGGAAAACACTGGTTTAGTATCCTCTGTATTAGGATATAGAGGTTCAGCAGTCCTTGATGTTCAGTAACTGTTTGAAGAGTCTCCTTAAGTTTTACTGCTTTTTTGAAGTCATTATTCTTATTTCACAATGCCATAAAAGTTTCATTTTCACATATACAGGGCATTTGCGAGCTGCGCGTAAGAATGCACCCATTAAATTTATCACATACATTCAGCACAGTAATATGGAGCACTGGACTGAATTTAAAGCAAAATTAATCTGTGGTTGGAACATACTGTGTTTATCCTCATTTACAGAACTTATGTTACAGTCAAAAGTAGAGTCTTAAAAGTAAAATATCAAAAAAAGCTTGAGCATTGCAGGTCCAAGATAGAAAAATTCAAGATCCTTTGTACCCCAAATTTGCACTACTGCTTCTCAGTTTTCTTACATGTTTCATTGAAAAGCTCATCTTTCTCTAAGAATAGAATTCATTACTAATGTAAGACTAATGAAATCCAGAAGTCATTGTAATAATGATGGGGATTTGAACCACTGTATGGTATGCCTCCACTTCCAGCATTCACTGCAACCTACTTACTAGAAAGTCACTAGAACATTGTAAAAAGCTACTGCAGCCAATCTGAAAAAGCAGACTGTCCCAGCTGTACATCAACCACTCCACAGCTAGAGAAACATTTATTTTTTCCTTCACGCCTCTGGCAAGAGTCTAGAAAGAGTCCTGCAATCTCATATCATGTTGTACCACAAACATTGTGCTAGCTCTCTGAATTTGATTCTTTGTCCTCTATGCCTACTTGCTCAAGTACTCTATCACCTGGTGTTTGTGTGTGTAACCTGACAGCAGCAGAAGAGTAGCTAATGTACAATGACAAATAGGTACAAATACCATTCCACAGCCATGGAGCAGGGCAGAGATGTTCCCATAGCATTATTTTAAAACCAAACTCTTTGTTTTATGCCTCTTGTGACATAGCTGATGCCACAACTATAGACAGGTAACACTTTCCAGTAAATCTCAATGATGAACTGTAATTTATGGCCAAAACCAGACAATAGAGAAATTTAAGAATACATGAACATTGTACTGTGCTTAAAACTACCAAGCCTGTTCAATTTATATACACCTAAATCTATCCATACATAACTACAAAAAATTATGCGTGATAAAAACTATTTCTAATAATTTCTTACTTTGAAAAACTGCCACAGAATCTACTCACCAGCTCTTAACGGTCTAGGGACTCCTCCAACAAAAATTGTTTTCCGAGGATCAAGTGGCTGCGAACCATCCATCACAAAGTCACTGTCACTTAGATTCCAGGGACGGATCTGAACCTATTAAATTGGGAAAGTGAACAGTATCCTACTTTAAGTTTCACTACAATACTTTCATCAGCCTATATAAATTGTCAGTCATAACCTCATTACCATAGCATGTCTAGGTGCTTTGTTTTAATCCCACTAATTCAAAATACTACAGTTTTAAAATAATCCAAGTGCTCCAGATGTTGAGCTCTGCCAACAGTAGTTTACTTTTGATCTTTTCATCTCCATAATTTCCAGTGCTGCTTTAGACAGATGGCAGCCATAGCCTGCAGGCCATTGACTGTGTACTTACTGGCTTGTCCTTGATAGTGGGGCTGGAAACACACAGATACAGCTTTCCATCTTCTTCAATGCAGGCATCAATCAGGGCCTGAACAGAACTCTCTTCTTGGAACAGGAGGAATGCATAACCTGGGAAAAAAACCCAAACCAATTCATATATTTTCTCCTATCTTTATTTTACAGAAGCATTTTTGCTACTTATTTTTCCATACAGAAGTAAAAGAAAGTCAAACCAATTATTTCATATTGGTCATCTTCTTTATGTAAGAACTATATATGTACTATATTACCATAATTAACAGAATTTCCATCTGCACAATAGTTGTCAGAAGAGAGTAATAACCAAATAAAAGCAAACATGTCTGCTGTATCATGCACTGTAAGTCTGGGCTAAACACCATTCGTTGGCTGCAATGGACATTATACAATGAAAATCCGACTTGGCACAAAGGACTAATCTCTGTTCTGGAGATTAGACCAAAGTATTTTATTACGTAAGTGACCCAGCAAACCTTTCAAACATTATTAAAAAAAATAAAAATGCGTATTTAATGCTACATAAAACCAAACTGTCAGGCAAGCAAAGAACCTGACACTTTGCTTTCACAGTTACAGTAGGAGATGACACTAAACTTGTTACTTTACAAATAACCCAATAACATAATTTGGGTTGTATACTAAAACAAACTTTAAAGGGACCATAACTCACATTTCTTTCTGAGATTACTACCAGGTTTACAACTTTCACACAAAGTTGTATCTTATGACTTTGATGGAGAAGTGCATGCTGAAGCAGCTTCTTGAGAGTGGGCTTGGGAAAAGGGAACATGGAGGCACTACCAAGGTCTTTTGGATACTTTATATTTCTGAGAGAAGCTAATTAACCACTAGCCACTTCTTATTGCAAACAGACACTGTAGGTCATCAAGGTAAAGGTGGTAGGGTGCATCTTGAAGACCATTAAAGAATCAGTGCATTAACACTGTAAGATTTAAGAAACAAATGCACAACTGATTTTAGATATGTGGGAACAAGAACAGGATTTTAAGAAAAAGCTGTAAGGTCTATACTGGTCTTTCTAATAGGTTGTACCTTATTTCTTACCCCTCATACCACAGTGCATCACAGCTACATAGAAGGGACACATGACAGGATTTTATGTATTCTATATTTTAATGTAAATCTTACTTGGTTTCATAACAAGCATGTCATAGGGAATCTTTGGACTTGGGCTGAAGTATTTTCTTGTAAAGTCTATTCTTCACTGCTGAACTGTAATTTTCTAATGATGACCTGTTTAACTTAAGCTTAACCAGTAATAATATAGATTCAAAATCTGTTTTAATGGGGATATATTTCACTATTTATCATAGAATTGAAAATACACATATTACCCATGCAAAACTCAGTGCATGAATGCCAATTGGCATGGGAGATAAGCTCCAGGTAACTGTCCTTACTAGGTCAGAAGCCAGGCACACACATTCCAGTTTGAATGGAGAGCTCAGTACAAGAATGATGGGAGTGAAAAAACTTGATTAATTAACGGGAGGGTTAATTGCACATGATACTGTCTAAAGAATCAGACATACAAAGGTTCTCCAGATACTAATTTTTCATCAGTTCTTCTCCTAAAGCAGCTCAAAGGTACTGCCATATAGCTCCAGACACAGAAGGCTGGTGAGTGCCCCCATATAATCTACCATTTCAATGTCTGCAGCAACTTGCAAAAAGATAGAAAATTAAAGAACAAAAACTCAATGAGTGATAAGGACTATTATAGATTTCACAGAATATTCTGAGTTGGATGGGACACACAAAGACCACTGAGTCCATCTCAAGAGAATGGCCCATATAGGAATTGAATCCACAACTTGGATTGCAATTAGCACCATGCTCTAAACAACTGAGCTAATCTCAGGGTCACTTCATACTACCACTCCTGACATGGAAAGGAAAGCAATAGAAAAGCCAGATGTACTTCCTCCCTCTGAAGACAAAGTTAGGGTATAGCTTGTACCATCAAACTGGTCTCTCTGTAGTTTTGTTCCACAGCTCTAGACCTTCAATGATTTACAATGCTCACTTAAGAGATAGATTTTTTAGCACTGGAACAGAAAACTCATCAGGTAAGTTTGAAAAGCCCAGATGGTTGTAGAGTACTACCAAATTAAAGTTTTTAGTTTGTTGGTATTCATTATATAAAGGACAAATTGAAAGCAAAGCATTCTAGACTAGATTGATGCTAACATGATTTTCTTAGCAAGGAAAAAAGTCTTTATTTCACAGTAATAGGGAAGGTTACCAGAGGGAAAAAAGATGCTTCTTGTTATGCATATTCTGTGTAGAAATCAGAGAGCAGCTTTAAGTTCTATCAACCTCCAGTTAATTCCAGTCACTGATGGTTTAGAGAAGGAGTCAAGAAAATCAGTACAAGCCAGCACAGCACTGCCCACATAGTGACATGCCAGTGACTGCAGAGGTATTTTGTGTTGGAGCTGGCTCCTTCACTGTTCTGACAGACTCTCCACAGTGGACACTAAATGGCCTCAGTATAGTGCAATTTTTGTCCAGAGAATGCTGCACCTTAACTTAAATCAGAAAGAATCAGTACATGCTGCAGGTTAATACAGACAATGGATCTACAGAAGCCATCTCTCAGTTTTTTATTTAGTAATATTTGAGGGACAATAAACTCTAAAACACATGTGAAATGAAAAAATATGGTGCTGGACTATATTTGTGAGACCCATGTATCTAGTCTCTTAGATATCCCTCAATCTGTGTAAATGAATCAAACTCAATGTGCTTATGTTACAGTGACCAGAATTGCCCTCTATACTTCACTGGCTGCACTGGCCAGATTCACATTGATTAAAGGAAGCTTAGACACTAATCACACATGAAGACACAGTTACTTGCTTGAATCCTGAGTTTGATCCTATTCAGTGTGATCAAATTAGCTGGGAACAAGTTCAACAGAACTTGCATGGACCTGGGGTTTTGCTTCTGAAACTAGAACATTTCCAACTTGAATTTTTCAGCTAGTCAGCTCTGAGTTAGCAACTGGGAACCTTGAAGAGAAAAGCTACTGCACAACTCTTGTGATACAAGGCAGCAGAAATAACCAGTTAGAAAAGGATGGGGACACTGTCCTGTTTAAATCAGATTATCCTCTGAAACAGACTATAAATAATACAGAGAACACAAACAACTATTTTGGAAGGTATTTTTTGAATTTCCACATACTCATGGCACCATTTCTTGGAGAACTTCGTTATCTAAGGAGGAGTCCTTAACCTGGAAAGTTACTTTGGACATGTGCATTGTTTCATAAATAAGTGTATTTGCCAACTACGTAATAACATGAGTTATGATAAACAGTGGCAAGTCAAAAAGGAAGGAATTCTACATTGCAGTTGGCAGATCACTGTTACAGACTTTGTACTTTGAGCTCAACAGAGGTTTTTTTTCAGAACAGAGCTTCCTTGTAAGATCAGTGTAAAGTTGTAAAAATTCTTGTTATGTTTCAATCTAATTTTGTGGCAAACCAACACAAAATGTAATTAATTAAGAACAAGCAGTTGGTGTTTCTCAGGAGGCAGCCAGCCTTGATGGATCAAGACACTTTCTGAATTTTTCAGCAAGGAAACACTTATTATGAACTTGGCCTTCCCTCAGGACCTTCTGTAAGGAGAGAGCTTGGAAGGAAGCACAGCCTGGAAAACTGAACAGTAAAAAAAACCCAAACCAACAGGCTGCATCTCTTCACCACAGAGAAGGCTTACATGATCAGTCCAGAACGGCCTAATTCTAAGAGGTCTTTGGAAAGCAATAATATGGCAAATCTCTAATGAAACTGAACAAAGAAAAATATAGATACTGAATTTATTTCATGCAGAGTGACAATTTAGAAAATGGAAATTGAAAATAATAAAAACATTAATTCCCTGAACTTATATAGTATATATTTCTCAAATGGTAATTACTGGTTGATCTCAAAGGTTTATTTTGCCTATCCATAGCCATTTCAGACATCTTATTGATATATGTATACATGTTTCTTGTCTGTCCACACAAGTAATACTAATGAAAGACAATTTTAAGTGAAATTCTTCTACAAAAAAATCATGGATCATATGTACTGCATTGAACAAAAGAGAGATATGCAAAGTAACACTCAGAACTTGTATATTTCCAGAGTATTTACAAAGAGAAATCTACACTGTATTCTAAATGTATTAGGTTACATACAAAAAATACTGAGTAATGCAGCAAACTGAAAATTAGGCTGAAGTGTTAAGACAGAAGAACAGTAAATGCTTTTATTTTTCAAGTAAGGATCAATTAATTATAGTAAATCAACTTAGCACTTAGATTGCAAATCTAAGATCAACACACTGAAGTTCTTTTTGTATTCTCTGCCTTTAAGAAGTTCTGCTTACTACATAGCTTTTTTTTTCTTACTGCAGTAATTATAAACAACCCAACTATATCAAAAAGCTTTATCAAATAAGAAAGTCTGGAAATACATCCTTAAGATGCTCAGATGCTGAGATAGGACTATCTCCTTGGAAACCAATGCAAGAATCCATTCCTTTCAGGTATGAATATATTACATCTTCTGTCTTCTATATATTCATCACAGACTCTAAGATGCATCTTCTTCAAAGAGTTCCTTGGGAATTTCTCTTAGTAATTTATGAAGAGAGATGCAGTCTTTAAGATAATCCAATTTAGCTTGACAGTAGCTTTGTGTGCTGGGCTGACAATCAAAAAAAGTCAGTCTCTTTGTTTGTCTTAGAATTTCCATGTAGCATTCATAAATGCTGTTCAAATGCTTCAATTCCATTTCCCACTCTTTACAGGGCCCATTGGGGATAACCATCCTGTCTTTTCCCCAGCATAGATGCACAGATAAATAAATAATCAGTTTACAAAAGAACTAAGCCTATATTTGTCACTTGCACAGAAGGAATGAATTACTGCATTCTCTACAAAATCAATAATCTCTGCGTTGCTTTCATGTCTGGATCACAATTCTGCCTTTATTTTATATGTAACATTACATACTGTACAGGTACAGAGATATCCTACGTTATTTAACTACTTAATCTACACAGTGGTTCTTCCAACACTTTGTAAGTAATAGAAAAAAATTTAGTCTAACAGCAACACTAGAAACAGTTTTTTCAAAAAAATCAGTATTTAATCATTTATCAAAAAAGATCAGAGCTTCAACAGGAAGTTCACATCCTAAAAGTAAAAGATGCACAGAAAAATGTTATTACCTTGATCAGATAAGCAGTGCATCCCTCTGCATCCTGCCTTTAACTTCCTAGGAAAATATTTATCTAATATGTTGTTTAAAAAAATTTGACCAAATTTCAGTTTGGAAACTAGACAGGAATGCAAATACAAAACTTATGATCAATGATGCATGCAACTACAGTGTTGACCTAATCAAGCCCAGTAACAAAACAACAAATTTTAGACTCAGTATGTAAAGAAACCATACCTTGACCTGCACTGAAGTAATAGATAGAACTGTTTACAGGGACTCCACATTATACCCCTTGGAAAAGATAAGACTGTTTCCCAGAGCAAGATTAGCACTCACTGACAGGTCAAAACCTTCTAAATCTCTTACCTTTTGGTGGAAAATAGGACTTGCTCTCTGCTTTGTGAGGCCAGTCTACTACCAAGGGCCCAAACCGTCTGAAGCTGGCAGTAATTTCATCTAAAAACATGTACAATAGTTGTAATTCAAACAAATTACATAACTTAATGAAAAAAATACTATCAAGCAAAAAGCCTTTGTTTCTAGCAAAGGTTGACATTTCACAGCAAAAAAAAACCCCAGAACAATATTTACAAGTTTCCTATACAAAAAGTTTAAACAGCTGTATCTTCCAAAGTGTCAATATTTACACAATGTATTTCTGGTGATTTTAATCTTACATTTGTTTTTTATTTCTTAAAAATAGCAGTGTTTCAGCACATGGACAACTAAAGCCATTCGTGAAAATTTGTGTGCTATTTCCTAAATTCAAATCAGAATCTGGTTTGAATAGAATCAAATCAATTTTAAGTTTAGCAATGCACAGTTCAAAGCTTTGTAAATATTTACACACCAAGTAACACCACAATTAACATGCTAGTGGTTTCTTATATATAGGAAATATATAAAGGATATCTGCTCTATAGCAGACACTATGCATGTATCAGAAACAGAAATTTGAAACTGTCTATTTAGAGATGCTTCCAACAATCATGAATACACTTGTTGCAAGATCTACTATGCCCCTCGTATGACTTTGTGAATTCTTCCTATCCCAGCCACACCTATATGTCTATGACTGAAAAAGCTTGGCCATGGGATAAAAACACTCTAAACAGTAAAAAAGCAGCAACTCAAACAAAAGTATGCTCAATTTCTTTCAGTCTTACCCTGCCATCATCATATAAACAGGGAGGAGAGAAATAAAAGATACTTCCATGTGGTTTCTTTTGGCATTTGTATTATAGGCCACTGTGCTGAAGTGTATAAAAAAATAAATCCCTTAGTAGATTACAGCAGAGCATCTCAATGAAAATGGAACCAAAATCTGGTCTTTCCATGTTTAAAAGTTAATTAAGTGCAGTCAGCTTATTTGGTTTGCACGATATTCTAGGATTACCATGAACCTCCTAAAGGGACTTCTATTTACATTAGCAAGTTAACATGCAATTTACATTTATCTGCACAGGAGAAACCTCATATTAAACAGCACAATTACTTCAAATCACCACTGGTGTTCAAAGCAATTTCAACTGCTTAACAATCTGAGTTTCTGTAGTACAGTCTCTGTTCAATACATCAAGAGTGCTCTGCCACTTGACCTTGCTCTGCCTAAATTTCTCTATTTCTCAACAGGAATAACACTAACCTTTCTGTATCACTGCTGAAATCTTCAGGTAATACTAAAATAGAATATGAAATTGATTTACAAATGAAAATTTCCTAGGAATACAGAATAAAGCAGGCACAGATAGAGGAGGGCTAAGATGAATTTGAAATAAGCAAGACAAACAGCAGCACGCACTCCAGGCGTTACATGCAACTCTCACCTGCAAGTGCAGAATCAGAAACAACTGCACCATCCCAAAACCAAGAGAGATGATACTAAGCTCAACACACCCATCAATTACATAAAGAACATATAGCTGCAGCCTTTTGCACATCATTTTACTGAGGGGGTTATTTTCACTACTCAAGTCAGGCTTTTCATGACGTTTTTTGTCTCTCCCTCCAAACTTAGCCTGCTTGGTGTCCAGGCAGCTCACCTTCATCAATATCCGGTGGAAGACCTCCAACGAACACTTTCCGAGAAAAACGCTCGATCCGCTCTCCGTTCTGATGAGCTGAATAGCAGGTGGGGGAATTCAGGACTCCAACCTGATCACTGTGACCATCGTCCAGCAAGCCATCATCTATTGGGAAGAGGGAAGAACGGCCTTAAAAAGAAAAGATGATAACGTACATTAAAACCATTTTGTGGCAGTATGTGGTTATGTAATGTTAGGGAATGGGGGAATAGCAGTCTGGAGAGTCAAAATGCAAATACTGAGACATTAGAAAAGTTGACATTAGTTTAAAGAAAAATTAGGAGAATGTAAAAATGCACTAAACTGCAGAATGGAATTTCAAGAATGCAAGATGAAGTGTAATACTTCATATTGCATCATATAGTAGTTGCTCTGCTGCAACCAGTAGAGAAGTGGTAATTTTGTTTTAATTAAAGGGTCATATTTATGAAAAGAAAACATTACAGATTGCTTAAGTGAGTTTTGTTAGTCTGCCTTTGGTTTAGCTTCAAGTTAAAATGATAACTTCCTCCACCTCAATGACAGTGTGTCTAAAGCCCTTAAATTTCATTTGAACAGTGAAACACAAACATCATGATCACAGGAAGTTTGAAACGTATTTCTAAATGTATCGGATGCAGCTAACATAAGAAGATATTCCAATTCCAAGAAAGTAAAAAAGAATTTTAGTAAATGTGCAAAATGCAACACTTGAAAAATGAGTCACAATACGGATTTATCCTTCTCACTCTCAATTTACCACAGTTTTGGAGGGAAGCCTTGTGGTGATTCCTAACATGCAGTAAATCTGCAGTGAGTTTACTTATACCCTGAAAAGCAATGTAAAATCTGAGAAGTTCACAGGATGGCTTTGCAAATGCAATCTGACCCTAACAGACACTTAGAGGGCAGAGGGAAGTGAAAATACAGTAATTCTGTCCCACGCATTTCTTCCATATTTAATATTTAAAAATTTTATAGAACTCCAAACAAAAAAAATTCAGAAGGACAGGATATTTATCTTGGCATATTCAACCTTTTATTGCTTCAGTCAGCCACACTTAAGATTAATGACAGTTTCAAATTCAGAAGTCAGTCTTCTAATAGTGAAAATATCGAAATAAAGGATCTGTGAAACAAAACAGATAGTCCACATCACCATTTCTTCTGAAATGCCATTTTTCCTGTTTGTCACTCATTTAAAAAATAATTATTAATTAATTCAACTGCTTTCTTAAATGAAGCAAGAAAGCCAGACCAAAAACCAACCTAGCACACTTTTGGGAAGCAAGCTAGTTTTTTGTCTTAAATAGCCAACTGCTTCCAGATTTACCCACTGAAAATCCATAGGCAGGACCAGTAGGTCCCTGACAGCCGAGTCCACAGTACCGTGGCTGTGAGCAATTCTCCTCACTCAGGACAACATTACCAGTAAAGCCTGGCAGGGACACCAGCAGATCAAGTGCTGACCAGCTGGGGGTGAGAGCAATAGGAAAGCCCTTCACTTCCAGAAGACCACCTAAGAATCAGGTGGTTAAAAGACAAGAGTGGAAAACAGACAGCAAATATTATGACCAGTAATCTATGTTATGTTGATGCTTATTGACACTGATGTATCTCAACAAAAAAAAAAAAAGAATGAAAGCACAGGACAATACACAACAACCAAATATCAAAGTAGCACAAGGAGCACAAAATTAAAAGCAGGACTGTAGGATTGTACCAAGTAGCAGAGACTGTTAACTGTATCATTTTTATGGTGGCATATCTGCAGCAGGCAAAGATGGAGAGGAGTACAGCAAATGCAGAAAGCTGTAGTAGGCTCCTCGTTTCCATTAGCATTGGTAATAAGCATGTTTGTGGGGAGCAAGAGATGCTTGGTCTTGTAAGGACACATTCAACAGGTCTACAACAGATCAGCAGAGTTGCCTTAGAAAGTGGAAGCATGTAGTTGGTGCTCAATGGGACAGAATATGAGCAAGCAATAGACACAAAGCTAACATAAGTGGATGAAGCAGGCAAGCAGATTCCTCTTGAATATCAACTAGGTATAAAAGAAGCAAGACCAAATCTGTAAGATTGTAGAAGCTGTGAAATACAGATATGAATTTTAGTTATGAAGAGAAGTAAGAATGATCAAATCTTCAAGATGAAGAAGTGGTAAGATTTGGTTGCGCAACCAAGAAAGTTGGATGCAATGAATTTCTAAAGTGAATGATGGAGAAGATGGAGCTGTTACTATAATGACAGTGACAGGAAAAAGTGCATAATGGAAAAAATAAGACTCATATTGCAAAAACCTGCAGAAAACTGCAAAGTGGAAATTTTAAGACATTCCACTAATATTGGAGAGTTTCTCAATATCTTAGATCTAAAATTACTGCAATTTAGCTTGATTTATAAGAAGTGCTTCTTAGACAATGAAACTTACAAAGTAGGCAATTATATAACGCGAAAAACAGTCATAGAATAACCCTCAGAATAATTTATTTTTACGCATAGACCCATGTTAAAATCGAAGAACAATGAGAATTTTCTTTACAAATAAAACCAGCAGAACATGTTCTGAAATGATACCAGAGAACTCCGTTTAATGTGGGTAAAAGTTTGTCAAAAGCACTGCAGTTCCTCTGAGAGCTAAGGTGACATGAAGGGCAATGGATAAACATTTTCAGAGTAATATGGTCAGTGTGACTCCTATTAATTTCCTCTCCATCCTCTTCACTTCTAAATGTCTCTCAGATAAAGAAAGCAAAAAGGTAATTCACTTTTCCGTTTCAATAGGCTTTCACATTTCTCTGATGACTACGAATAAAAAGGTTAAGCCCTTCTAAACGCCTACTTTTTTTGTTTTATGACAGTAAAAAATAAGCAGAATCTGGCAGGAATTGTAAAAATTATTGTACTCTTACATCCACTGGTCATAATCTAAAACATCAACCCTCTCTAGATTATGGCTACCAAGCACTAGGTTATGAACCAATGCAGAGGCCAAGACAGACACATGAACTGATGTGTATGTGGTGAATACCAGAAGCTACCAAAGATCTTGGTAGTCCATGCATGGTTTACATGGTCTTTGTAACAATTTCAGGTTACATCCTGGCACAGTTAAAACAGTACAGCTTTTTCAAGGTTAGTGAGCACATACTGATTTATACTATGAAGATTTGTTTACTACTTCTAAGAGCAGTCTACTAGATTTTTTGCTAATTTTATGAAAGGCTTTTAGCTTTTACTCTGTACACTGCCACTTCTATAGAAGCAAAAGGAGATGAGTTAGAAGGACAACTAGCAAACTGCACACTTTTAAAGGGGGCAATGACTGCAAGCAGTAGCCATTAGCATGAACTAAATCATGATTAGAACTGAGATTTAACTGAATAAAGGATTTGCAATTCAGACTCTAAGAGAACAATGATCGTAACAATCCAGACTGTACTCCTCCTTCCCTCACACCCTCCATCTTCCCCAAACTATGGTAACATGCACATAAGCAATTACAATCAATAATCTGGATTAATTAATCATAATGATCAGTAACAGATCAAAATTAATTGAACTGTAACAAACAGAAGTGAATTACCTCGTCTTCGCCCATAACTCCTCGCTGCATGCAAACAAAGGACAAATTGTAAAATATCAAATAACTGTATCATGCCCACAAACGAAAATATTTAAGATACAAAGAACCATGTGGGTAAGCAGTAAGTAAAAATCTGCATCTGTACTTGGTACTGATAATAGTAGATGAGAATGCAATAAAGTCTCACATAAATACCATACTAGTTTACTATTAAATTGATGTTAGCACCAGCTGTAATGAACATTCTTTCATATATTTCAATGTCTTTAAACTTGATCTTTACTTCATGTTATTATGGATGAATTAATTATGGGAACTTTGCAATTCATCCTCAAAATGTGATTTGTATCTTACACAAGTACCTAAATAACACACATAGGGTACTAAAATTGCAAAAAGGAAAATACTACTGTAAAAAGCATGTAGCAAGTGTTAAATGAATCACAGACACATCCTGGTCCACATGGAACAGTTTGTACAGTCCTTTGCAGTGACAATGCAAATGCTGTAAGCCGTGACCTTCCTTTTTCATGAAAAGACCTAGCAGAAAATTAACCGCAAGGTTTTGTTTGAAACAAAAGATGCCTTGTACTAGTAAATGAAATCAGGGCACAAGTCACAAGAAACAGCATTGTATCAAAAACACTGCACAAAGGCAAAGCAACAATTTCGCACAGACTGCAAGTAAATCCAAGATTTTCCTAACTTTTGAGTTTTGCAAGATTCTTAAAGAGATCGTGCTTGTAGTTTAGAAGACCATACTGATTGCTTTTCTGCCTGAAGGGTAAAAAACTAAAAATAGGCAGATTACTAATACAGAAACTATTAAGCTTTGTGCAATTTCTTAGTTACATTTCCACAAAGTATTTTCTGTTCCTGTTTAACAGGCTCAGTATCTGAGAAAAATTACTTTAATCATTACACAGTGGAGTTAAGTATCCAAATAGATGTTACTATTAACCATAAAATCATAGCAACATTTAGGAACAGACTGCTGTGTCTTAGAATTATTGTTTTGATTTTATGAGGCATCTATACATACAATTGTCCTAAAAGCCACTGCTGTTCTGGGCCACTAAAATACATATAGACTCATAAGACCATTGATTCATAAATGTTATTCATTGTTCCCTTCTCATATTACAAAATACAATGAAAAATAATTTCTGAAAGAGACTTGGGTATCTAACCAAGTGGAAACACTTTAATTTAGATTTTCAACATCAAAATAGAAACCACAAAACAGTGTATTCTTCTGTGTGATCAGCTCTCTCACTAGGTGCTGGGGAGATGCTGATCTTCAGATGTGTTTCCTCCCCAAGCCAGGCCCTCAGAAGACTCACAGCTCAGTGTCAGTGTTGCAGCATGTGCAAATCTCCTCTGACTCCTGGCCAAAGTGACTCCCACATAGCATTAGCAGTAGCGTCACTAAGCCCTCGCCTAACCCCCACATACTGTTGTTTGTTTTTTTTTTTAAATTCCATCCAAATAAAACTAGAGTAAGCAGGGAAAATTCAAGTGCAGCCCATCCACAGCTATGTCTGCAGCGCTGTGTTCTCCCTCAAAGGATAGTAAAGTGATGCATACTAATATTCATTTTTTGGCACAAGTGTAAGGATACTGCTTTGCTTTTCTTCTCTCCCTTTCATCCTACCAAACCAGCTCAGCTATGTTCTTACAATTTCATAGTTAAGACATGTAGATATGCAGAAAAATATTTTTGTTACAGAACAACTGAAGTGTTCTTCTTTGTGCATTCAAAAAAAGGCAACAGAAATTTTAAGGAAAAACAGAGTTACTAAAATGTTAAAAAATCCCAATACAGTTAAAACAATAGATGGTACAGTATTTTAGATATATGGAAATTACAATGATGTACCAAAGTTACCTGTTTCTTGCTTCAGCAAAACAATGAAATCAGGGAAAACAGGAGAAAAACTGTACCTGATGTTGTCACATTGTTTACTTGTAGGGCAAACCTTCCTCCCTAAATTTTGTCTGTCTTGCTTATTTAGATTGCAAACTAGTCTGGGCAGGGATTTAGTGCTACTTTGCATCTGAAAAAATGCAGAATTTCTGTATTTATTAAAATAACATGTATATAATGTTTTACACCTTACAGAGCACACATGCTTACAGAGTGTGGCAGCTGTATAAATATAGTTAATTACAGGTTTACCTATACATCTAGATTACACAGGTGCATTTAACATACACATAATAAGTGCACATGTTTATAGATAAATAATTGCAGGGAAGACAGCTCTTTTGGAAAAGGCCAGACACTGTAGGCAAATAATTGATTTAGAGCAATAAAAAAAGAGAGATTAAACTGCTTCCCTTAACTTGCCCAAATAAGTTACACAGAAATTTGCCTTTCAGTTTATAAAGCTGGATATTTTAATTAGTCAGTAACCTGGAAAGACTTCAAATGAGTGAGAATGCATGAAAGACACTATTCTAGAAAATACTAATTAGGCAACACATACAAAAAGTATAACAATGCCCAATAAAAATGAAATCCAGTAACACTGGAATCTTCCAAAATTAAAAAAAAATATTTATGCAACAAAAATACTCCCTTTTAGCTAAAACCTTCTTCTTCTAATATCCCTGAAGTTGCATACTAATACAGCTTATGCCCATCAGAAAAAATTAAAATCTCCCTTTCTGCAATGTAAATCAGCTTACAGATTTTAAGACAGAAGTAAATACATTTGTTGTGCATCCCCATCTAACAGCAAGACAATACAACTGTACATTATGTGAGCAACACTACCACAGAGCTACCAAATGTATGGTTTCATTTTATTCAGATACATATTTCAAATACATAACCAGAGATCAAATATACACATATTGAAGTATAATGACTTCAGTGACTGAGCTGAATTAAAAATACTATGCTGTGTACAGGAAAAACTACCAGGCAAACTTCCTACAAAGATAATTATGAAGCTTATGGAAAAAAAAAAAAGTATTTGTCACTAATATCCTGACAAAGATCAAATATTGACAGAGATATGATGAAGCCTTTTTCATTAATAATTGTAATTTAAAGAAATCCATAAATAGTTAAAGAAAATTTCCCAAGAGTCTAGACTAAAGGAGGTAGGTGCCTAATTCCCATTTTATTCTATTAGATTTGGGTGCCCAAATTGCATTTAGGTTTCTTTAGCAATAACACCTTCATAGATTTTAGGGCTGAAAGACATTATTAGGATCATTCAAGCTTGGCACACCTAAAAGACGACAGAAGTTCATCTAGCAATTCCTGTATACACAGTTCAGTAAATTCTGTTTGAAGTAAAACAGCTTTCTTCAGAAGCACAACAAGTTATAGTATCTCTAAGAAGTCTAATATGCCCTTGTTAAACTAATCAAATTGGAAAATATATTTCAATAGCCATTGAAAAAATTCTACACATTGAAGCTATAGAAGGCAGGGGGAACCCCATAATGGCGAAGAATATCCTTCATTCCAATAAATTTGACTCTTACATTATTACTTGCTCCAAAAATGTTCTCTCTAAGTTGACAAAGATGCAGCCAGGTATACCCATCCAAAGTATCTTTTTTTTTGACTTTTGAGAGATAACAGTAATTAAAAATGCATTACTTTTTTCACAGCTTAAGCTGACACAGAAACATAATTACATATAATTTATTAAAACACATAAATCAAGTTTCCTTTAGTTCATTTCATAAATTTAAATAATGAAAACCGTTGATATTAATATTAGGTACAGTTCAGTAAGTACATTTTAAATTAGTTGGAAAAGATCTATCATTTAAGAAGAGGAAAAACTACCTAAAAAAAAATAAGTTTTATCTAGAAGTGCTTAGTCTTAAAAGGGCTGCACAATTTCACCCTGGCTCATGTTAGAACCTTTCTGGAAACCAGAGATACCAGTTCACTAAAATTAATCCAACTAAAATCCAGAGAGGGTCAGTGTTAAGTATTAGTGCATGCATAAATGGGCAGAGGATGTTTAAAAATATTTGTGATTTGCCTTCATGAAGGTCTGGTATTCCTGCTCTCCCTCATAGCTACTACAGTACTTACTGTAGAAATTAAGGGACAAATATGAGTTTTTGAGTTACCAACTCTTCTTTTCCCAATTTTCCCTCCAAGGCAGCAGTTACAGGGATAGAGGGAAATGATAGCTTGAACCCACTTAAGAGGAGAAGGAAATTGAAATCTACAAGTTCATTAGGAGGTGTTCAATCCACAATTTTCATTACTGCACATTTGGAGAAGTCCCCCAATTCTTGCTAAGAAAGAAAGGGTGTGCAGAGTCTGAGCAGCTGGAGCTTCCCTAAAGCTGTTCCCAGTACTTCTGTTCTTGAGCTGCAAGAAGCTGCAGTTAAGACATGCCAACCTGAAGAGGCTCTGCAGAGTGTTCCTGATGGCCCTGGCCTGCACTGACAGCTACATCAGACTCAGCTATGTGGTAGAGACCAGGTGTCTACACAAGGCTCTGAATTAAATTCTAAAGGGCAAGATTTTAAAAGTCATGTGTTGCAGCACCTTTTAGATACTCAAACTGTTATTTTTATCTCACTTACTGAAGGCTGAAAATAATACTGCAGCTTTTGAAGAGGACAGCAGTCACACTAAGTGCTACCTTTCAAAGTACAAGAGAAACCACATCAGTGTTAAAAGCAAGATATTCTTCAGTGTATATTCTAGCTTTGTGGTAAGGTCATAGAATTGACTGGTACCACTGTGTTTCTACAGTGTCCATGATAACAACAAATCCCTTCTTTCCTAGATATTCCACAGAGCAACAATAGTTCTCATGTGCTTTTTTAGCATGCAAAACTCTAAAAAGGGAAGAGCACCATTCGAAGTAAAATTAAATTAATTAAAATATTAATTTTTTACACCCATCTCACTGAAATATTTCAGTTTCTCTTCATATCGCCCCATCTACCACTTCCTTGTACAGCAGCAGATAGTGACAATTGCACATAAATCACCTGAACAAACCAGTTTGCAGAACAGGTCTTAAAGCTGCAGTTAAATACAGAAAGTAAAATGTAAATGTTGTGACATCAAGCACATTGATATTCAGTGTGCAGGAACCAAGATAGTGTTGGCTAAACAGAGATTTTATTTCAGTAGTTAAGTACCTATTTTTCCTTTTCAAGATACTCCATTATCTTAAAGTTACCTATTCAATAGCAAAGGATCCACCTCTTCAAATTGCCATTGTGCAGTATTTTCCATTACTGGGTATAAAGGTAAATCTTAATTTCCTTAAAATTTTAAATATTTACTCTGTATTATACAGGGAAAATAGATACTTCTTTACATTTTATATCCATTTGCACTAGAGTAAATGAGTGTGCAGAATGGATAAGGCAATTAAAAGCCATCAAAACCCAACAACAACAAAAAAATGTCCACATAATTTGAAACTACAATAAATGTATTTTGGCTATATTTTTTTATTAAGAGAGCTTCACTGTTAACACTTGAGACTCATCAAGTGAATGAGAAAAGTGTACTTTGTGTACAACAGCTTCCATGTTTTCTAACCTAGAGAAGCTGTGGCACTATAGCTCTAATTTTTCTCAGTGCAGAAAACATTTATGTGCAAAACCACTGATTTATTATTGACTTAGATGGATTACCAAGCTGTGCTTCCTTCTTTAGCCTTGAACAAAGGCTAAAGTTCATGCCTTCACTGAGTAGCAGATGTTCATGAAGTCTGACCTACTGGGAGAGGAACATGAACATGAACTCTAACTTCAGCATATTTCACGGTTAGACACGTGCTTGACAAAAGCCACTTCCAAAAACCCAAAGAAATATAAAACCGTATTTCACATGACTGTAATACAAAGTGTCTAGTTCACTCTTTATTTACCCAATATAGAAAAACACGTGTTTTTGGCCTTCTTAGTTTTCTAATTCCCGTTTCAGTGTAATAGATTTCATACAGCTCTTTGGAAAATATACCCCTGGTTTGCTTGAGAACAAAAAAGAATAGTGCATCATTATGAGCATTTCAGATTTTCAATAAGCTAGATATAATGAAAGGCTGTTGCAAGATTAGCTCTTGCCATTCAACTCCAAAAAATGGCAACAGTCCCATCAGTGTTGAAGACTGGAGGCAAGTAATTCAGTAACAGAATATAATAGTATAATTTTATACCAGCATGTCAGATTTAAGCTAAGCTAGAGATAATTAGAAACTGTTACAAGATTAGAACTTACCATTTAACATCAGAAGATTGTCAGTCCCCGGATGTGGATAACTCAAGCGACCTTAAAATAAAACAAAAACCAAAGAACAAAACAAATGCAGAGATTTTAGCTATTGTGCTAGAAAAAATAATGAAAAATCACTGCTTAGAATTTGCCTAAGGGAAATAAAGAGCTAATATTTAACTCCAAGCACATTAACCAACAATACCCTTGACCCAAGTTAAAGCTGACAAGAACAGACTTCTTAACCTTAATTCTCTGGTCATAAGATCTGCAGTGTACTTTGGGATCAGCTCCAATAGGATAAAGCCACTTTTTGTTTCATGACACCCAGAAATAGTGCTGACTGCTTCAGTCTTTTCTTTCACAGTCACTGTGAATAACTGCACTATGCTCACTGCTTAACAGAGTGGCATTTCTACAACTTAGTGCTTCTCTAGTGAATCAATTTAAGAAAAAATCATGTTAATAAGAAATAAAGCATGAAAATTTTATTGACTGAGTTATGACTGCATCTTGGTGCATGTCATATAACCCTGATATGCAATATTTTTCAGTAAGTCTAGCAACAGAGCAGTTGCTTATCTACAGATTCAACAAAAATAAAGACTACTATAGATAACATTTTCAGCATTTTAGACTGAATAAAAATTATATGAAAAGCTTATATCCTGACATTAGAATTTTTCAATAATTGCATTTTACTACATCAGTGCCATGTTATACTTCAGTAGTTAAATGAATGGCTTAAAACACACAGCAGAAGAATCTGTTTACTACAAATTCCTTTTTACTAAGGAGACTGCAAACATACCAGTAGTGCACCCTGACCTAGAGAGACATTTACAATAAACGACTGTGCTTGGAAAAACTGTGGTTCAATGTGCAAAAAACTGCATTGCCATCTAGCTTGTCATTCAAACATGCTTGCTTGCTTATAATCTGAAGAATATTATGAATATTGTGACTTGAAATGTAAATCTTTTGAAGGAAATGAGAATGCCTGTAGAAGTGTAAAGAAGAACCCAGTCTGAAAGCAATGGGCATGTAGAAGTCACACATTTTTAAAGGGTCATATATGATAAGAATTGCTAGTCAGCCTTAATATATTGCTGATTTGGTTTTCTTTCTTTTTTTTCCCCCATTTTCTTTTTCTTTCAAGCCATCTGCATACTCTGTTTTATCATATTCTACTGCTGGTAAATCTATGAGCTTAGCAGCAAGACTAGAAATTTCCTGAAGTAGTTCTGAGTCCCAAGGGACACCTTTGGGATTAAATAAAAAAAAAATTTTTGTTGTAAATCTGTAAATAACAGGGTTCAGGTTTTGCTCTTCTTTAAGAAACCAACACAGTAATTTTCTCTCAAAAATAATTTGAAAATATATACATTTCAAACTCTGAAGTTTAAAACTACAAAATAGCAAGATTAAGATAATTTAGGAAACTTTGTTCAGCCTTATTATTTACAGGCATTGTGGCAAAAATATTTTAATGCCGCTATGAACTATTTGCTATCCCACAGATTTTATTACTGTAAGAATGGATGGTATCAGAACACCTGCAGATTAGGTAAGAACAATTTGCTGTTGAGTTTGGAAACACTGCAAGGCCAGGCAGGCTCCTAGAGAAGGGCAGATGAATGCCACCCAGAAGGACTCTGCCATCTTCTCTACCTTCAACAGAACCTTTGAGTAGGCTTAGGCAAAATACTAAACAAAAATCTTTATGTCTTTATGTTTCTTGACTTCAAAAAGTGTCCAGTTTTAATATATTTCTTCTGTCATACTGAAGATCTACAATTATATCTAATGTTTCTTGGAACTATAAAAATTCTCCCCTTCTAGCAATGCATGCTGGTAAAATAGGCAAAGAACCAGGAAAAAGGCATCCTTAAATTGCACTCTGGGAGCTGCCACAGCTCAGTCCTATGTATAGGAAGTTACTTTGCTATACTTCTTAATTTTTTCTTTACCAAGTCTAATACTCATTTGTCTAAGCAAGAATTTCACAAGATTACTGTCATATCATCTTTATATACATTGCTACAGAAATACTTGTAACAATACAAGGTGTTCCTTGCAAATCAGAATGCTGTATTTATGGAGAACAGCAAAAGAAATTGTGAGACATTGTCTCAAACATCCTTGAGTCTATGGGGATGGTCTTTCTCCCTGCCTGAATTCATCCTCTTCTCCTATTTAGCAAGAGAGACAAAGGATAGGTTTTTTTCCCCAGCAATGATTTCATGAACAGAAGTCAGATTTAAGGCCTGGTTGGAGAAAGAAGCTCACCAGTGTCAACATCTAGGGAGGAAGAATTTACTAGTTTTTAGTAGTTTATGTTTGTAACACTGTTTATGCATTCTTTTGCTTTTTCTCATTCACAACTTCACAAATAAGCTGCATCTGAAACACAGATGCCAAGCTGAAAGAAAATGAAGGATTTCTCACTGAGTGGAGGGAAGGACTGGACCAGGCAGCTGGGCCCACCACTGCAGCCCAAAACCACATCTGACTGCTGGGGAGATGAATTTGCTAACTCAGATAATGAATGACTTCAAGGTTAGAAAGGAAAACAACTAATGCAATATTCAGTACTTTGCAGTATTGATACTTTATAAGTTTTATTTGCATGGTTATTTCAATGAAATCACACTTAACTGAATTCTCATGAACTAAACCCCTGTATTTGCTACCTGGTCTGGCAACTGGATTTACAACTTCAAGAATATTTAAACATAGAATGTTCGCTTACTTTTTCAAATGCCATCATTGCTACTTATTTATAATGTTAATTTAGGTTCCAACCCTCAGCTTAATCTGTTGAAGTGAAATGCATTGTTTTCTAGGCTGTCCACCTGAATTTTATGACATATATAACTTCAGAAGATCTCACATTTTTATTCAGGGCTCAGACCACAGCATTTTTATCAGGCTATTCTAGTTAAATGGACATTTACTCTATTAAACCTCAATTAAAATAGCAGTATGTGGAACATCTTTCTAGCTGGCTATTTTCACTGTATGTTGTTAAAATGTTGTTGTATGCATTAAAAAAAAAAAAAAAAGATACCACTTTAACAACAAGGCACAAATCCTATCTAATCCCATCCTTCCTCAATGTCAGTAATCTAGAACTGTATAAACCATTCAATGGTATTCTAGCAGTTCCAGTGGCCTCCACCTGCCAAAAAAAGTAGCTTTAATAATAAAGATGACTGAATAGTTTAAATACAATTTCCAAGTAGTTAGAAAATACCTAATATTTAAATAATAGACTTAGTCCATTCCTGAAAATGTAAATTATTTAATTCACAACCTATCTGCAGAAGTTGTCTACAGAATCCAAAATTTGTAATCTACTAGTATCTGGAACAAACACAGTGCCTAATATTACCATTCTGTATCTGAAAGATTATTATGTTAGGGAGATTTTCTCTGTGCAAACCTGAACTTGTAACTTTTCCATGCTACTTCTAAGTAATAACTCTCACACATATTGTGGCTAAATTGAAACTAGCATTGCTAAGAAGCTGCAGGTATGCTTGACACTTCTTGTGCAACAACAGTTCTATTACACTTAGCTTCCTTCTCCTTATCTACATGTAATTATTACAGAACTGCCTGCCTCATGCATATTTCTCAATGTATTCTTCTGCAAGGACAGAAAAACAAATTAAAAGTTTCAAATAAATTTTGGTGGACCTCTTCACCCACTGAATCCAATTAAGAGTCTTGCTAATCCAAACATGAGGAATGAGCAACAAACTTAGTTTTAGCAACATTTCTGTAATCTCCTGTTAATGACAGGGGCAAAGGAAATAGAAATTTTTGTAAACTTCTTCTTGGCATACCCACTATTTCAAGGCAAATTCACATCTACTTTTAGAAATGCACCCTTTCTGCTCCTATTTAACTAAACTACTGGAGAAATCCCCATATATTAAAAAAGTACTACTTTAAACATCACTGACTCAGAACTTTGATATTTCATGTCTACTCTCTCCGTTTTCAAAAAAAGTCTTAATTTGTTGTATGAAGAGACTGAGGATCAAAAATTCCTTACCCCTTCTCCTTTTTTTTCAAGACATCTCCTGAGCAGAAGAGAAAAAGCTTCCAAGCCAAGCTTTTCCCAGTAAGAGTGAATGGCTGAGGATCACAGCAGTTTCAGTTTTTGGAATCAGTGTAGTTAAGACAACAGCCCAAACCCATGTTTGGACAACACCTAGTTACAGAAAGCCTGGAGACTGCATTTTCCAATGCTTGCATAGGAGTTATGCAAGGCAGAACGAGGCCAATTGGGTTGTTTGATAGTCCATGTATTCAGACAAATCAGTCTCTCAGTCTTGAATACATTCTTTTATCGGAAAAAGTTTCCATGACAGAAAGAAGAAACAATGCCTATGTAATGTTTCAAATCCTTTTATGTGACTAGGGAGAGAATTTTTTTCCAGTTTCAAAAATTCTTTTCTTGGCAAAATTTGAATTACTCTAGGAAGAAACTGTGCAGCGTTAAACTTCAGAGCTTCATAATACAAAATATAAAACAAATGTCTTTGAAAGAAAGACAATGTTCTCTGTGCCACAATCTTTATCAGAAAGATATTTAAAACAGCAGGTAATGAATTCCATTAAATCAGTGTCCTCAATACTAATAGATATTGCACAGAAAATGTAACAACCGCTTCTAAGCTTTCTCCATAATCTCTTTCAGCCCAAATGCATTTTCTTTCCTGCTTCTTGGCAGCAAAATGCATTGATATTTGGGGCAGTAGAAGGGGAAAAAAGAAAAGCAGGTATGCAAGTGGTATGTCTGAAGAGTTATACTAGCAATACCTACATGTGTCAGGCTATCAGTATTTCAATTCTTCTCTCAATTGTTTTAAGAGCTATTAGAAGAATAAAAAGTGTATTTAAGAACAATGATAAAAAAATTGGTTATTCCAAATTCAGTTTTTATTTCATTGGAATTGAATGGATGGGATAATCTCAAACATTACTTAAGGTCGTTATGAAATGCATTTCAAGAAAGCTGCATGGGAAAAAGTAGTTTTAATATGATCAGTATTTCTGCTGCAATGACTAGTGAAGTCAAACATCTTGTCTCTATTACCCTACCTTGAAAATACCCTATCGAAAGCTAAAAATTACTTTTCTTTTGATCATGTGTGTTGTAATGACAAAGCTTGCCTAAGTGAAGCCAAAACTAGTCATCTATAAACAATTTTCTGGCAGGCATAAACTTAGCTTCCAGTGAATCATATTTGAAATATTTTTTTTTTCAAGTTCATAAAAGCAAAAGTGGTGAAATTTGACTTGCTCCTAAAATGGATCTTGACATGCAAAACTCGAAGCTCTGAGCTGGTACACAGACTGTCTGTTCTGCATTGTGCAGAATTTGAGACAAGATGCTTAGTCATACTCCAAATATTGTAAGCAGCTAAATCTGAAACACGTGCTTAAAATTCCAGGGACTTTCATTTTACTGCTGTGATCAGATATAAAAGAACATTGTTTTAGTATGCTTAGATTTACTTGAAAAACTTGTAATAAAAATATTCTCTAGTTAAAAAAATACTCTCTAGTTACAACAAAATATGTTACATATTAATAAGAGCAACAAACAAATAATAAATAATAATGATATTCTTAATCCTGTGCACTCTGCAAGCAAATATGATGGGGCTTTAAGTAAACATTAGATTTTCTGTGGTGAAAAGCCACACAGACTAATATAACCAAATTAAAGTTTCATGGTTGGCAGAGAAAAGAAGTTAAAGTTGCTCAGAAATCACAGAAATTCCAATTAATGGTGAAAAAAATCAGAAGACTGTACAGAAGAACTAAAAGGCTGATATACCACAAAGGTCTCTTCCTCTCATTTTCAGTCTGTAAGGAACATTTCTTGTGCCTTATTGTTAATAACATAGCTGTTTCAGCTGAAATCACATTCACAGAGAAAAAAATCTTATCCATCAACTTAAATAGCAACACACAATTACTCTATTTAAATTCAGTTGGCATGTGCATTGTTCTCTGGCACTCAAACAGAAAAATGGGTTTCCTTTCAGTTCATCACTATCTATGGCTTCCATCTGTTTTAGTTCAAACGTAAAACTAAGCAGAATTTTCACTGCAAGAACATGACTGTTCAACTGTTAAAAAAAAAATCTCTTAACTGTAGACTGACACCATATTCTCATGTCCCTAGAAAGTACAGATGGAAACTGAGTTTTTCAAGGTATCTATGTATGAACTAAATTAACTTCCAAGTCTTAAAGCTTTGTCTTGTCTTACCCTCCTTGGAAAATTATTATTGCAAATATGTCATTTTCATCTATTGTAAAATAATGAAATGCAAAGGGATGAATAAAAATAAATATTGGTATTTTCTGCGCTCACTGTGCCTCTGAAATCTCTTCTGCATTATAGAGCCAAAATTAAAACAGTGAGATGGCAGGGGGAACCGAGCAACCAATTCCATTTGTCATGTCAGCATGTACAGAAAGAAGGAACAGCCTGGTTTTCATCTTTGGGAATGTGAGAGGTGCCAATGGCAGTATAGTGCAGTAGAAGATTGCATTTTCTGGCTTTACGCCTAACAGTAGCTTTCAGACAAGGAAAGAGGTAGTCACCACCTGAGTGTGACAAACAGACACAAGAATGCTCTGCAACAGGGATGATGCACCTGATCACCCCATCTTTGAGGAGGTACTCATGCTTTTAGCACATAGCAGTTACCACTAGGCTAGCCATTCACAGGTTTGAAAACCTTTTGTGTTACTTAGTCATGTTTTGCAAACATGCAGAATAGAGAGAAACTAAATTTAATAATGGACGTAAATAAAATTGCTAAAATGGAATTAATTCTCTCTAGGCAGTAAGAAAGAAGAGATCAGATTTAAAACACCTAAGAAAATTTAATTTTAGCTTCCACTTACTTTAAGGTCAAGGAAAAATAATGATTTAAGTAACTGCTACATACTTACAGATGCTTTGTAGAGATTTTCAGCTTGGGAAAAAACTCCAAACTTTTGGCTATTTTAAATCTTAAAATACCATTAAATGCTATCTGTCTGCCACAGGTCTTCCAACTGATTACACAGATCTTAAGAGAATCATGAGCAGACTAGCAAGGTGTGCTTCAAATTAGGAGAGCAGGCTGCTCTATGCTAATGTAATATATAGTAAGTATAGAAGCCTCTAGAAAAGGAGAACAGATGGAAGTAAATAATGCTGCAGAAAAAACTGTTTTATTTTTTTCAATTGCTTCAATACAGAGATTTAATTTCCATAAAGCAAGCCTGAAGTCTTGGATATTTCAAAATTAGATTGTGTTAGTCTAATTAGAACACCACAAATGAGGTAACATCTGATCAGTCCAAGTGAAATGGTTTGGGCTCCCTAACCCAATGTTCAATAGTAAATGCTACCTGAGAAAGTATGGAGAGTTAGTTAATGTACAGTGAAAAGAGGAGTTAAAATGGAAGCCCACATATGCTAGCTATATACTTACTACTGTGGTTAAATGATTTAATAGAGCCCAGGACTGTAAGAGGAACCAGCATTCTAAAGCCAACTGTATTTCTGGACTTCTTCAGATTTGGATGCATTAATACCCTCCAGTGGATTTGAAAAATCTTAAAAGGACAAAACTTAATTTTATCAATGGACTTAAGTTTTCTTCGCAGCTTCTACTGTACATAAAGGCAAAATTAACTGGCAACACTGGCAGTGGTTTGTTTTAACAATGTTTTCAGTAAAAGACAGCTTAAGATTGACTGTTCATTTGATTGAGAAAATAGTTCATTTGCCATTTTAATATGAACCTAGAATCTAAATTAACAACCAGTATCAATTCAAATGTGCAGAATGGATGACCCTTTTTTCTTTATTTAGCATAATAACATACCTTTAAGTGGATCATGCTCTGCTCTCATAATGTCAATAAGGGAGTTTTCCAAAGAGTGCATATTCAGACTGTCATACATTCTATTTCGATCCTAAAAGAGAACAAAAGCCTTAGTATTTGAATACAAATTCTGTGGTTTTTAACAAAAAACTTGAAAGGAAAACACAGGTTCCTTCTAGCAGCTGCCCATCCAGACATTCTGGATATGAACAGTGATACAAAACAAGATCTGAGTTTATTAACTGTAATTTTAACAGCATCCAAATATAAAAACTAGAGATACAGCGTGAAGAACTCTGTGTGATGCAGTGTGAACAAATGCTGTGTATGCATTTGACAGCCTGTGATTGCCTGATTCCCTCAGAACTGCTTAGATCAGTTCTAGCGATCCACAGCACAGTTATGCATTAGGCTGATTAATGAAGGAGACTAATGGCAGTAAGAGTTCAATTTCATTTCATGCACAAGTAAAATAGTGAGGAAGGTGGAGAACTACAGGACAAGAACAGTCACTTCACATAAAATAGAGCACTTTCTTGGTGCTTGGCCAAGAGGCCGGCATGGGCCACCAGTCCCTGGCAAGGCTGCACTTGCTGGCTTGAGGGCCTTTGCATACAAAGACCCGAGTTACAAGTGGTCAGCACTTAATGGTTAAAGGGTGCAAAATTAAAGCTAAACTATGAAAAGGAAATGTCACAAATCTTACTAATAGATTATCAGCCTTAAAGATGACAATTTCTTTTACACATGCTTATTAAGAAGTTACCATACTGTCTTTATAAATATTTTCACTGACAGCAATAAAAGTTCCTTCAATCGACTAAGAATGTTTTCACTGATTTTGTTTTATCCAAGCCATTTTTCCCCATGTTTTTCAATAAACTCAATTACAGACACAGAAGAAAGATGACTTCTAAATTCTTTGGTCTTTTTGGGATACCTCTCAGAAACTGGAAAGGTTTTGTGTAAAACTACAATGTCTTCTACCTTCAAGGCTTCTGGCTAGACTGTACTGCACTTAAATCCTATAATCATGCCTTAATTTTACTGTTGTATTCTGTCTTCACTATAGTAATTCAGCAGAGAAGGATGAAATGCTTCATATACATCTCAGGACTGGTGAAATTCCCTGAAGATGCAGCCACATACTCAGTATGTATATAACAGGGACAGAAGGTATATGACCCACACTCACTCTGACTTTCCATGATGGTTCAGCAGAACCATACACTAATTTCAAATTACCTCCCTCAGCAAGCAGATATTCTTCACATTGGAGGAGTAAAAAAGCAAGCTTTGGAAGAGAAGTTTTCTACAAATCACACTTATGATCAGCTTTGCCATGATGATCACTTTCATCTCTTAAAAAGTTTAGTCAGTGTTGGGATCAAGAGGGAGAATCCTTTTTTCCCACCTCTCTTTACCTCAAATAACCGTTAAGAGTAATGGGCTCCTGTTGGGTAAGCAATATGTTAGAAAACAAATGACTGATCAAATCAATACTTCCAGATGCCCTCAGACAATTTTAATGATAAATTCAAAAAGTAGGTTTCCTCTTGTCTCCTGCCACATCCCAGACCAAATGCCACTGCCACTTCATTAGGCAATCTTCAATCTGGTTTGAGTGCAAACCAGTCACCAGCAATTCTTTAGCTCACAGGAACCTTTATTTTTGGACTGGCTGGCTTTTTTTCAGTTTAGTTACCCTGAGAACCACCAAATGAAACTGAAGTGACTAATCTGCTTCCATGCCCTTACAGGTTTGTTTCTCAATAGCACAATGAAAAGAACCTGCTTACCACAGCAAACTTGCTTTCTATAGAAGGTGTGAGCAGTGACCAAGACAGACCTGTTCCCTACTGTCCCCTAGCACTCAGAAGGTATTTCATCAGGATTGTTAATGAAGTCTTAAATTCAGTTTACAGCACAATTTGGTAGTTAGTCACTGCTCTTGCCAAAACCAATGCTGAGTAAAGACAAAACATGCATTGCAACCTTTGCAGCTAATAAGGGAAAAGAATTAATATTAGTAAAAACCAGAGTAAACTGTATGTGTTATCTTTGTAACAGGCTCATTAAATACTTTTAATGTCTTTTTCTGAATACTACATACAGGTGTTGAGGTAACCCATGACTCTCTGGGAAATTGACATTATTGCAGATTTAATGACACACTGCAAAGCAGGAGCCTGCAAGAAAAGGCTCAGCTATGTGTAATTCCTAAAACTGGGCTACCTGGTCCTATATTTTACAGAGAAATAGAAATGTAAAACAGGGAATATGCGCTTGCAACTTATTTGTGAACTGCTTTACCAGGTGACATGGTGCAATGACTAACTTCATCCTTGCATTATTCTACTTTGAAAGTTGGGTGTCAAGAGGTCTTGCTCTGCTAGAAGCAGAAGGAATAATAAGCTTTTCCCATCCTTTCCCCATCCTTTTTAGAAAGCTTGTGGTTTGTTTCCTTGAATTGTATTACCTAATTTTGGGCTGTGGAAATACACAATTCAAAACATTGTGAATATACTGAAGTACAGCAGGATTTAAATATGGCAATTGCATTCTTCTATCCCATTACCCACACATTACACTACCCACTCATGAGTTTGGGTAGTATCTTGGTAATCAGTGTTTCAAAATTTTAATCTCTATTCCAAATGACACTGATGAATTGCATGCTATAAAGCAACATTATCTGAAATTTAATTGTCTCTAAAGGAATAAATAATTCTTTGGGTACAAGGTTCATTTTAAACCTTTGTGCAGCTTGGCTTTATAATGCTACAACATTGCTTTGAGCTCCCCAAACATGTACATCATATCTTTCAAGAGAACAATTATCGTCTATGCTAACACAAAGCTTTAATTCCAAAGAAGAACTTTAAAGTATTTCAGTAATGTAGGTCACACACCAGCCAGTATTTTTTAGAAAGGTCTATTGAAACAGGACAATTCACTACAACTCACTACAGCAGGAACAACTAAATCAGAAAACTTCCATTATGGTTTTGGTGAATTTTCGGGGACAAGCACAAAAAACACTACCACAGAATACAACTGTTCCAGATCTCCATGCATGTGGAAACAGTGCCAAGTACCAGGATTAGCTTTAGTTTCATTATTTCAACACAACTGATAAGCAATTGTCTTCTAAAACAACCTGGGCCTACCTTTAAAACAACATGGAAGTAGTCCCAAAAATCAGAACTATTTCCATGTTGTCTTAAATATAGTTCCAGACTGTTTTAGAAGGTAACTGCTTATCAACCACCTTGAAATAATGAAACTGAAGATAATCAGCAGTGCGAAGGCACTGATACCTAAGCATGTATGTTTATACATGTTTTCAGGAGTCATCCTGACTCCTGAATTTTCAAGCTTGAATTCAGGATTTTTCAATTCCTTCAGCTCTGTAGCTCATCAGTTCTGTGCTAAGATGCAATTCTTGCTGTGACAGAAGGTCTGTATCTCAGTGGAATGTCAGAACATAATGCTATAGCTTTTTCCCTCAGAGGTGATAGTTAACTTCTCCCAAGCACTACAAATTCTCAGACTAGTTTTTTACTTTTAGCTGTTTAAAAGTTTGAATCCCGCTTGACCTACCTTTCCTATATCAGAATTACAACTACAGACAGAGCAATCCAGTTAAGTAAAAAACTGTCTATGTAAGAAAGTTTACAGAAAAGTGGTAGCTATTTTAGGAATAGGAGAAGCACAAAGTATCCTTCCCACAGAACACAAGTGCTAGAAGGAGCTTTTGACAATGTCATGTGAAGTACACCTAAGAGCATGCATTTGAGAAGTAGCCCCAAGCCATGCATCTGAATATGCACAAATGGGAGGAGAGCAGCTTTCTCTAAAGAGCAAGTTTCAGTACTAAACTAATGAACAAATAATTTCTCATGGCACATTCTATTTAGGACTTACATATCTATATATCTATATATCTATATATCTATATCTATATATATATATATATACACTCATGCAATTTATGCAAATATTATCCTGTTTGAGCATTTGAAGAAACTGCAATCACATCTCTAAGTTTATATGTTGTCACTTAATCATAAGCAAATACAAGGACCAAAGCTATTAAGTGGTAGACAGTTTTGCTAATTTTTAACCACAAACACTATTTCATAGCTAAGAAGTTTGACAACTTTGAATTTCAGACATGTGCTTTAAACTACTGATTTGTGGGACTACTTGAAATAAAAAAATTAGAATGCTAACATAGATATTAAAACCTAGTAAATGGTAGTATCTTTAAGAAATGATCTTCACATGCCTTCTTCATATTCTAAAGAAATGTAGCTCCATCAGATGGAAGCTGTCATAAAGCTTACAGTAATTTCAAGTATGGTCTTACTTGGCTACAAAAAGGAATCCAACTTTGACCTTGATGAATTAACTGAGTTTGTTAAAAGCTAAATTAAATAAACTTGCTTCCCCAGCTAAAATGTTTACAAGTTCCATTTTTTTTACCTTAAACCTAATCCCTAAATAAAAATGTGCTTTTAGACTAGAAAATGACTGAAAGCTGATCTAGTAATAAAGTATCCACACTTTAAAAAGTACCTGAATATAGTTTTCAGTGTTAACGTTAGCAGTAATACCAATTCCCACATACATATTCTAAAATATCTCTGCTAACATCTAAATTTCAAGTTATTCTCATTTCATTGAGGATATACTATAATCATAAGCCCCTTGTTGAAACCATAACTAGTGTAAATGAAAAACTAAATATGAAAATCTATTGCAACTACAATTTTAGCTCTGCAAAAAGACAAGGAGGAAGGCTTAAAATTGGCACACAAAATTGCTTGGATACTTTTCACAGTGTCATTAGTGGTAAAGATGAACTAAAGATGTCTGGTGAACTGTCAACCTGACAATAGTGTTTAAAGTTAAAAAGACACAATCAGCTACATAAGCTAACTAAATTGAGCCTAAAACACACCAAGAACAGGTCCTGTGGCAAAGACACATCCACTTCCCAGCTACATAAGCATGTAAAAATGAACAAAAAATCCCAATACTGGAGAACTTCAACTCGAGAGTATGTATTCATAACCTGAAAAAAACCAGACACCAGACTATGGAAATTATTAAAGTCTTGGCAATCTTGACTTACAAGGTAAATCTGGAACATTTGTATATTAATAGTTTCAATGAAATAACTGAAAGAACATTTAGAAATTTGAGAGGGAAGTTATTATACAAGTTTTGGGTTTCTCACACCCCTGCCCAACATCTAAAAACATCTATACAGTCTTGAGTACTCAAAATGCAAATATATCAGCACATACAGAACATGTACTTTTGGATGAACCTTAGTGAGAACACATTAATTTTTAACTCAGAGAGTAAGGTGAGATAAGCTGCTCAACAAGTATCACTGCTATACCACCATGGCTGTTATATATTTAGTATACATTTTTGTATTGCATTGATAAAATGAGCTGTATAACTGAAGCAAATTTAAATAATAGGAGAAAAGTCTTATGTCATATGAAGTCATAAAAACATTTGCATGTTAAGATCTACAAACTTTCCACTGATTGATCCCTTTGAATGGTTAATCTGTGCAGTTCCTAATACTATTTATTCAAAGGTTGTGATCATGAAGCTAAAAGCATGGCCACAGACTGCTTTCCCCCATTAGATATATCCCCAGAATGATCCTCAAACACAAGTATCAGGTTGTGTGTGTTATTTTAATCAGTCCCAGGCAATCAATTCACTGCATTAAAATCCCTGAAAACTGTTCTGTTCCAGCATAGCCTCAGGAAATATAAATTGGTAAAGCCAGGCTTATAGATCAGTATTTGGACAATTATTTTACTCTGCAGAAGAAAACTCTGCAGCTAGATAATCTCAATGGCTTCAAGTTTAACAGCAGCTGCCATACACTCAGCACTTTTGAAAAAATGGGCCACACATTTAGGAGTCTAAAAAAAGCATTAAGAACCCATCTTTAACACCTTGCTCTTCACCTAATATTCACTAGCATGTATATCACCTAGATTAGCAATTGAAAATGCTAAACTGTATTAAATTATATTAAAATTGTCATACTGAAAATTTTAAATTCTCCAAATGGAACTGATTCTAAGGCAGAAGAACATGACAGCAGCTTAAATTAAATATCTAAAACTAACACCTGTTGTGTGACATGCAGTCTTAAACCTCATTTTGTTTTTCATATGATTTGCTTTCTTTGAAAACTTGAGCACATTCCAAAAAGGAATAGAAAAAGAAAAATCTGCATTTGTGCAAGATACTACGTTACCATACCAATCCCCAGCTGGAGAGCTATGTTTAAACATGGAGTAAGAACTCTCAGCTTTTAAGACCATAAACATTACACACTTTGTCTGAACAAACAGGAAGGACAAATCAAGGTGAAAACCACCCAGACACACAGTGTATTTCCTTAATTCAAAAGAGACAAATTAGATTCATGGTCATAGAATGCAATGTTTTTACTAGAATGAAAATAGTTGGACACTGATATGTAGTATTAAGCATTTTTAATAGGTTTTAGTAAGATTATTTGCAAGACAGTAAGAAAACAAGCTTGCAATCAAAATACAGTTAGCAGAAACTGCAATTCTTAAAAAAAAAAAAAAAAAAAGTAAAAGTTTAGAAATAGTTAACTATCTTCTTCATACACGGAGTGTAAATCAAAAACGTGGATGTACCAAACACTGAACTCTGTCCTTGGGTTTTATCCACAGATATGCCTGTAGCATGTTTTTTGGGGGAAAAACACTTGCATAAAAGTCTGTATTTTCAGCTTTGTATTCCATAATCAGGGCTTTTTTGGTACTCTAGGTCAGGGAATAAAAGAATATTCATATTATCTGACTTCCTGAAATGCAACATAAGTGCCTAAAGTGGAATCCCAGGGGCTGTGTAAGGTCAGTGGTGCCAGGTATGTTCTTCTAGAGAATTAGATTATCTAAATAAGGAAGCTAGATTCTCTCTAAGGAGAGAGAAATAGGCCCCCCAATTAAATACTTAAGTTGTATGGTGCCAATACCTGACAAGATTTCTAACTGTTCTTTTAATGATTAAAGTGCAAGGCAACAACCCCTTCCCAATATGAAGTACCTACCATGGTGGAAGCAGTATGGGTGAAATTAGACAAAATTACGTCTATAGGTTTTATGTCTGTGAAAGAACTGTATTTGATGCAGTGTATTATCTTAAAATCCTGAGAAGGCAGAAAAGCTTCTAACACTGAGGGATGTAAGAAAAATTTGGCTATATGCTTAATTTGCTCACATTTAAATCAATGTTGTCATGATGTTTAATTATTTTCACTTAAAACCAAAGCAAACACCAAACTTTAAAAAAATCTTAAAAGATGTCTTTCATAATTTCTGTAAGCAAAAGTAGCTTTGCTGCAACTAATGTGGCCATTGCAAATCCAACTTCATATGGGATATGTTTCAGTTTTAACTAAGAAGTACAGAAAATCGGCTATCATTCCTACAAGCAATACTCATAATAGTTTACACAGTTATCATTGTGACATTCATTGTCACTGGAATATTAGTTTAATGTTAAGAAATATTTTTTCATCAGAACTGATGCCAGTTCTACTCTGGGGCCCACCCAGCAATGCAAACACCAAAGAATAAAGATGTTTGATGGAAGGGCAAAGCTTCAAATTTGCTTACAATTCCCCTGTGGTTTATCTTGCTTGCACGAGGTGCATGTTTTTTTCAGAAACTAGATGACCAGCTGGCATGCTATCAGGACTTTACAAAAATATACAGCATTTAAAATAAGTGCACTGACTTTTCTAAGCTGTTTTTAAATTGCTTATTAGTTAAAGTTTGGAAGAGAGGTG
This sequence comes from Erithacus rubecula, assembly GCF_903797595.1. NCBI lineage: Eukaryota > Metazoa > Chordata > Aves > Passeriformes > Muscicapidae > Erithacus > Erithacus rubecula. The sequence goes on along the minus strand of NC_136687.1, from coordinate 13,285,395 downwards.
CTTTGTCCCCTCCCCTACAAAATTATTACTGCAGTTAACCCAAAGAAAAAGGTATTCTGCAAAACTGTGAATGATGCAGTACATATCCAACATAATGCTAAGATATGTTTGCTCCATGGAAGCTTGGAAGAGATAGGTAACTTCTACACACACATTAATGCTTTTGTGCTAGACTTTCCAAACATGTCAAAATTTATTTAGTACTATTTTTTTCAGCATTTTCTGAAACTGCTACTGTGTCTTTAAGAATCCTCAATCTAAATACCACAGCCTTTTACGGAAGGAGACAAGCACAGTACAAATCAGCAAGATGGGTGTTTGACAACATTGCAATTGCCAACAAGTCCTGATGAAAAGGAGCAAGAGCTCCAAGCTCTATTTACCTTTTCATTATGACTTGCAAAATGTAACAGTCATCACAAGGAATTAATCACATAAAAATAGTGCACTAACTGAAAAATAAGAACACTATTTCAGTGTAGCAAAGTAATTTATGGAAACATACAGTGTTTCCACAATAGCAGTAGATAACATTGCAACCCTTCAAAGAGGTTTATTTTTACCATGTTCTGCAACTATGACTTTACACATGTTAGGGAGATCTACGCATAGACAAATCAACAGCATAAATATAGCCAAACATGCCTATTTAACAGGTGGGTCTGGTGCTCATAGGTGTGACCAACAATTAAGAATGCCTGACTTCTCACTTTGACACTGTCCCTTTAAAAAACCCCCCAACCCTTATACAGAAACATTAAGGTATTATAAAATTAAATTGCAAGGATTCCTTCCCTAGCTTATTACATAGAAATTATTTAGATGATAGCCTAAACGCACAAGACGCTTGTTTAGATATAAAATGAGCTAGTTCATCTACGTTCAACAAGTACTGTAGAAGCTTCTAGAAGTTCAAAGTATTGGTCATATAGACTTGCAAGGCATACTGGATGAGCAAATACATTCACAGCCTGCGCTTAGCTGCATACAAATTCCATTGCATATGTCACAGCAGTTTCAGTGTATGACGCCATTCATATTTTTAAATCTGTTCCCTACATTAACACCTTTGGGATGGACACCAGTATTTACTTTGTACTATTTTTGCTGCCCTGCACTGCAAAGCATTACCTATCTGTTATCTACGTTCCTTAATAAAAGACAATTCCTGAAGAATAACACGTTTCTTTCCCCATCTTTCTACCCACACAAAAGATTATTCAACTACTATATTCCATCTAGCAAGGCTACTTAAGAACAGTTGTGACAGGGTGACAACAAGTTTACAGGTCCAAATGTATACACTTCAGCATAACTGTGGCACATCCAAAAATAAGGTAAGCTTAAAAAACACTGGAAGTATCAGAGCACACCTGGATACTCAGGATAGAGCCTCCTGTGCCAAATTCACCAGAAAAATGGTACAAAAAAACCAGAACTCTAGTGGGAAATCTGGTTCCAAGGAACACCCTTTTGCCACTACTTCAGCTACATAAACAAAAGATTGCCATTTATGCAAATACAGCCCAAATGTGGTCACAATTACGACAAATGAAAGGTCTCTGCTGACAAGGGATGACTAAATTAATACGGTAAGAATGGGAAAAACAACATTTTACCAAGAGACAACTGAGGCTGGAGTTAAGTGACTTACTTAAAGCCATGTAAGATGTCACTGGCTAAATTCAGGAGATGAATCCAGATTTTTAGTTCTAAGACACATACTTCCATTTAACACTTCTAAATCACAGGGCTTCCAGACAAAACAAAACATAAAAGGTGCTACAACATGGAGGAAAAAGTTGACACACACATCAGCTTGGAATACCAGTAAAAGACGAATATGACAAAGACTTGAGAACCATCAACAAAAGTAAGAAAACCTAAGTAGAAGGAGAAGCAAACAAAAAAAAAATACCCTGAGGTTTGAAGGTATTCATAAGAATATGAGCATTACCATAGGCAGAAAATGTTTGCTGGATTAAACATACTATGTTTTATTGCCTGATCAGTGCCTACAGTTTGTATCTTCCTTGACAATCAATATTCTTACTCAACTGTGAGAATCATATATTGCTGAATATACCTCAACACATGGCGATTAATTGCAATTTGAGACTAAAATAATACAGAAACACAATTTTCAAACCAAGTATCAGGACTACAACCACTGTTTAATTCTCATTTAAAATGAATTAAGTAAAAATGTTATGGAAAACTATGAACACACCAGGTATACCATCCTTACCTGCAAAGGAAGGAGAGTATTACTGTTGGTGTCAGTTCGGAAAACATTCTCTTCAATCCACGATTTTGGTGTCAGTGATGGAGTAGAGCGAGTAAATTTAGGAGGAGCTATGACATTACCAGAAAAGGGCTTCTTCAAAGGAGAGATCTGGTTCATAGTTCCTGGAATTCCCATGGTTCCAGTTCTGCGATGGTCTCTGCCATGCATTCCTCCCCAGGATATATTTCCTGTGCTCCAGCCGCTGCTCTGATTGCTCCAGGGTGACTGCTTCAGAAGAGGCTAAAAAATAAACATTAATTTATATTATTTTCAAAATAATGTAAATGCTGTTCTACTTAAAAAAAAAACCAAACCCAAAATAACCAACCACCAAGTAAGCAATGCACAGATTTCTATAAACCACTCTCTTCTGAGAATATGCAAATTAGTTACAGAGGCAAGGAAGAAAATACAGCTTCATTAAAAAAATAAGTCATTCCTACTCCTCCATATGTCTCCCCAGTAAATGCTGCAGTACTTGTGCAGGCAATTTTGATAGTCATTTTAGTAACTAGCAGCATTTTAAAAGCTATGCAGAAGAAAAATCCTAGGGTGTAAAACCAAGTTCCAAAAAACCCTGAAACCAGTTTCCATCATACATTACTTGCTATTCTTTGATGAGATCTCTACCAAAGTAACAGAAGAATTTCAGAGAGATCAATTAAAAAGTATTATTAAAATAGCATTTATATTTCTACCAATAATTATTTCTACTCAGTGAGTAGCAGCATTTCACTACAGTGAGTACAAATTTAAAAATTAAAATTCAAATGGCAGATTTAATTCCCCCCACTCCAGTATTTTGAATATCATTGTCTCAGTATTACCATATAAGAGCAAAAAGAGCACTGACTACTGTACAGAGAATCTGTTTGAAGGAACTCTCTTAACATTTCCATTATTGCATTATTCTGAAGCCACTGCTGAAATATTTCTGGAGTAATGAATGGAGTAATTTCTGGAGTAATGCATCGGCAGGATTCTGCATTCTAGAAATATTTTTTTTTCTATCCAGATATGGTGTACCTTACACCTACCCAAATACACTTATAAGTGCACTGTATCCTCTAATATGAAAATGGAAACAATTTTTAGAAAAGATTTTTAAAGGATTCAGTTTTTACTTCTAAGCTATAACTTCTGTTAAAAAGTGACCTATAGGGTTGTCATGTTACCAAGAGGTGGACCCACTGAGCATGACTGACAGTGAAGAACTGTATTTATCTTTAGTAGTCTCAAATCTGACTGTTCTTGGAAATGCTTTTTCTCAAACATAGAAGTGGAGTGGGGGTGTGTGTGATGATTCTAAATTCAGTTCTGTGAAATGAAAACACAGTACTTTTATCTCTAAGCTTAGCTGCAAGCAACCCTCAACCTGTAATTCTAATAACTTAAAAATTTAAAGCATGTTGATATGCTACATATCAGGTGAAAGAGAACTTTCTGAAGGCAGAAAGATAATATTGTAACAACACCCCCAGAAAACAAACCAAAAAAGCCACTAAAGCCATTCTTGGTCAAGTAATCAGGAAAACATCCTTTTCTATATAATTATAGATAATTATGTTGTAAAACTTGAATACCTGCGTTGGAATTTTGGGAGAGGCAGGCACTCTATTGTGAAACAAACCTTAAGAGATAATGCCAAATGTTAACAAGCCTCTAATATTGCTTGCTATGCTGTCATGGCACTGTTTTAAGTATACCTACAACTTGTAAGCGAGAGAAAATTCCAGTACACCTCACTGTTGGAGAATTACTTGGAATTTGTTTGAAGAAGGTTATTATAAATGTTAATGACAACTAGCTCCTAATCACAATGCATTGTAATGATTTCTTCAACAGGAACACAATGTGAGAATCCAGTTCTGATACAAATGAACCTCCGCTGATTGAATCTGACCAGATTTAATACTAGAATTAAAAGAAAAAATTAAGATGAGGCCTATGTAACTTCAGCCTTTCAGAACTGAGCAAATTATTGGAGCAAAATGGTCTTATAATGCAATAGCTGGTAATATTAACGTGGATTTGCTTTTCACTGTTTTCTTATAATATTCTGTTCCAGGAAGAAACGTAAACTTCCAATTTAACACGGGATCTTCAAATCCCTCGATTAAAATCGGATTAAAACCCGTCACAGAACTACAGTAACTCGACACGCTGCGCTGTCCTCGGATGCACAACCAAGTAATGACAGTCAAAAGCCCTGAAAAGGCAGCACAGTGTCAACTTTCGCACCCGACCCTCCTGTCGGCGACCTGCCCCCGCCCGAGGCCGCGCCGGGGAAGGGGCTGCAGGGGGCGGCGCCGGCCGGAGCTGTCAGGCTCATTGTTCGGGGACACCGCGCCCGCCGCGGGCGACTCGGGGGGCAACGGGGGTGTTTGCACGGCGGAACTGCCAGACACCAACAGGAGCGGTTGAGCTCTTTTTTAAGCGCAAACCTTCTCTTCTCGTCCCGAGTAAAACCCCGGCGTCCCTCGAGAGACGACGGCGCACGGAGGAGGGCCAGAAGAGCTCCCCCGGCACCTGCCACCCGGAACGGGCGGGGAATGGCCGTGCGCGGGGCGCTGCTGCTCGCAGACCCCTCCGGCCGCCCGGCGCCGCAGCGGGCGGGGGGCGCAGGTGCCCTCCCTCCTTCCCTCCCGCCGGGCCGGCCCCGCCCTGCCGCCGCCGCGGGCCCGCCGGGCTGTCACCGCCGCGCAGCCTCGCCCGGCGCCGGCGAGGGCCAAGCGGCCCGGCGGCCGCGGCCGGTCGGCCGAGGGCAGCGGAGCCTCCCTCCCCTCCCCGCGTTCCCCTTCTCCGCCCCGGGGCCCCCCGCCGCGGCCGCCGCCCGGTACCTGGTGGTGGTTGTAGGAGTTTCTCTGCTGCAGGAAGGCGGCGGCGGCGGCCGCCGCCTGGTGTTGGTGCTGGAGCTGGGGGCTCACAGGGGATCTCCGGTTCTGCTGTTGCTGCTGCTGCTGCTGCTGAGGTAAATTCATCTGCGGCGGCGGCGGGGGGGCGGCGGCCGAGAAGGGGCTGCTGAAGGGCCCGGCGCAGGGGTTGTGAGGAGACACCGGCGAGAAGCTCTGGAAGAAAGCGGGGTTGATCGATGACGGGATCCCCGGGTAGAAGCTGGTCTCGGACTCCGGGCTCGGGGGTGGCATCGCGCTGATCTGCCCGCCGCCGCCGCCGCCGCTGGAGACCGGAGGCTGCTGCGTCTGCTGCGGAGGCGGCGACGAGGTCTGCACCGACCAGGGGGTGCCGAAGCCGGGCAGCGGCGGAGGAGGAGGGGAAGCCGCCGAGGAGGAGCCGCCCCCGCTCTGGTGATGGGGGCTGGGGATCTCCGGGCTCTGCAGGCTGCTGAAGCCAGAGCCGAGCCCGCCGGGCAGGAGGTTCCCGGGGCTGCCCAGTAAGTGGCTGTTCGGGGGGGACTCCATGGGGGGCAGCTTGGCTCTCGCCTGCAGATGAGGAGACGAAGGCGGATTCACGCAGGAGGCGGCGGCCACCCCCACATTGGGGTCCGCGGACGCCGATCCCCCCGGGCAGGAAGGGGCGAGCCGCTCCAAACCCCCCCTGTCCGCGCCGCCCTGGTGCTCGGCGGGGCCGATGGGCCGGTGGTGCGAGTGGTCCCCCGTCCGCCGCGGCTCCGGGGGGTGAGCGCTGAGGAGCTGCTGCTGTTGCCTGTGCTCCTGCTGCTGGTACTTGTCAGTGGGGTGGCTGAACTGCTGCTGCTGCTGCTGCTGAGGGGGGTGGTGATGATAGTCTGGGGGGTGGTGGTTATTCAGGGGGTGGCTGCTGCCGAGCTGGGCTGGGCTGCTGAGCTGCTGCTTAAACTCTTTCCTCTTCTGGCTCAGCTGAGGAGGCGGCGGCTGTGGTTGCTGCGCTTGCTGCTTGTTTAAATCCTGGTGGGGGCTGAGACAGGGTTTAAAGTCAGAGGAGGGGTGGCCGAGAGGGGGGTGTCCCGACGCGGGGCTGCTGCCCAGCCTCTCGCTGCCTGGCTGCTGCTGCTGTGTCACCCCCAAGAGCAGCTCATCCTGCATGTTTTGATGATGCGCAGCAACGACCGCTGAGGGGAAACAGGGAGGGCAGCGGCGACCCGGCGACCTGGCTGCCGGACGAGCCGGCTACAGCGGGCGGCAAGGGGCAGGAGGAATGAGGCGAGGCGGCTGCGGCCGCTCCGGGGTGGGAAGGACCCGATGGGAAGGGGCTGGAGTGGCCTCTGCGGGAGCTCCCCTGACAGCGGCTCGGCGCAGGGGTGAACCCCCACCCCAGCACACGAAAGAGACAAAGATAATTAATAATCTTTGTGGCGAAGTGTTGGGGGGCGGGGGGAGAGTTTAAACACCCGCCTATCGCAAACCACTATGTAAGTCCCAAAATAGCTTATTTATAGAATAAAGCGCTCTTCTTTCCCATCAACGCCACTGTACTGCTTTATAAATATCGCCGATTTTTGATGTATGCCCATTTTTATGGGAGTTTTTTTTTTTTTTTCGTTTAATGGGACCCCCGGTAAGGCGGCCCTTCCCGCCTGCAGTCGCACCCACAGGGATCCACTAGATCAGGAATTCGCCCGGATAGGTCACTGCCCCCGGACACAAACTCCTCCGTCCGACCCCCCAGCCGCCACGCCGCAACGCAGGGGATCAGCGGGGCACTCCCGGGGCTGGCACTGGCGGGGAGGGAAGAAGGGGAGGCCGCCGGTACCTCCACAGGGCAGGCGAGCCGGTCTCCTCAGCGAGGCTCCGGCCGCCCCCGCCCCGCTGCCGGCTCGGAGCCACCGCGGCGCCCTTAAGAGTGCCGGAACATCCGTCACACTGACGTCAGAGGCACCGCCCCAGGCCGGCGGACCCTGGTAATGAGCCTGCGGGCCTGCCCCGTCATGAATAATGCACCAGGCCGGAGCCCGGCCCGGCCCCCGGAGCCGGCGAGCCGGCTGGGTGCTACCACTTCAGCCAGCGGGAGGTGCCGGCTCTGGGGGCCTCTTGGGCAATGCCAGCTCCCGTTGGGCTGCGACGACCTTTCTATCGTCAAGCGAGAAACACCTGAAATAAAGCGATTTTATTTCGTTTTGCGGCAGCGGCTGCGATCGGCTTTTACCCCAGCAGACTGGGCAGCGGCAGCCGCGCCGCCGGTTTCTCGGGCCGGCTGAGATCCCGTCAGGCGCTCACTCGGGGCGGGGCACAGGGGGATCGCCCCGCCCCTCCGCCCCGCGCGCCGCTCATTTGCATTGACGCACGACCACGCGCCACAGGCGGGCGGGCGGGTGGAGCGCGAGCGCGGCGGCACGAGACGGGCCGGGTGTCAAGGCCCCGCCCAGCCCGGGCCGGTCCCGCCCCCGGGCGGGCTGGGGTGCGCTGTGCGCCCGCGTTCCCTGCGGGATCGGCCTGCGGAATGGGGTCTGTCCCTGTCCCTGTCCCTGTCCCTGGGGCACTGCAGCCTCCGGCGCTCCGGCGGAAACAGGGGCTCGTCACCCCTCCCTCGCCACACGCCCGGGGCCTGCCAGCAGACCTTGCTTGTTGGGCGCACGAGAGACGCACGGGGGCTGGGCGGAGCCCGTGCTGAGGTGTGGTGGTACGGGGTGGTGCTTTCTGAGGTATTCCAGTATCAAAGGTGGGGTTTTACTCTTTCCATACAGTGGAAGCACAGTTCTTGGCAGCTGTTCAATGCAAACAAATGAATACTTTGGCACGTACGTTGATGTCAATGTATATGTCCCTGCAAAAACTAAAAGCGGCCTCTCTTTGTGCTCTGGGAAGGCTGTAGCTCAGCGGTGAAAGAATTCACACAGGGCTGTTGAATGCGTGAGTGCTTGGGGAAAGTGTCATGTGTTTGACCTGTTGAACTTCTCTCTAGGCATCTATCCATGGCCACTATCAGCGACTGGATAGCAGAATTCCTCCTGCCCCGCGGACCTTTGGCCTGACCCAGTGCAACAATTGTTACTTCTTAAATACCTGTATGTTTTCTATATGCATGTAAAACGTAGAAGGGAAAAAGATTGTTTCAGCATTTCCACTTATCTCTAATGTTGTTGTGAACCTATGTGGGTATTAGGGAATCTGTGCTGTCTTGCAGGGTTAATATGAAAATACACTTGCAGCATCAAAGAGTAATTGACATGTGTTTATTTTTGCTGTATTGTAGCTTAGGATTCCAAAATCATTCATTTTATTGGCATTTGTTTCAAGAACTTGGCAGTGTTACCAGGGCAAAAAAATCCAGAGTGCAGACCAAGCCTTACAGATGGTCACATGCTGAGTAAATGTTTCAGGCCCAGTACTGGTTCCTCTCTGAAGAGTGAATTGCTTCACAGCACAGTTCTCATAAACATTAGTTTGGTGAGCTGCAGAGCTGGTAGCATCTGGCTTCCCTTTGTGTTCCTGTCATACACCTGACATTGGGTTGTGTGCAAGCCTGAACAGAAGTTGTCCTCTAGCTGGGGCGTTCTCAGGCAATGTCTAGCAAGGGTGGAAGCAGTGCTGCACTGCACTCTTCTATAACCAGCTGCTTATTTCTACAAAGTGTGTAGGAACTTGTTCAGTTGAGGGTTTTTTGGTTTTTTTGGTTTTTTGTAAGCAGTCAGCTTCTCTGTCCCTCATGTTTAGATTATGCCCAAATTGTAGCAATTCTTCCTATAAAATAGCTCGGTGTATGCGAGTATTTTTAAAATTGACTGAAAGACAAGAGTCCTCATGTCCTTCATGACAGCTTATCTCTAGCATGGTAGCCAGCATGTGTTTGTTAAATCAACTTTCACAGAGTGAAAATCATCTATTTTTAACCATGTAAAAAGTAAGTTTCCATTCTGCTTTAGCTGCCTAATGTTCTACAAACACAAGACAGGTGCTACCAAAGGATGATTCATCCCCTAATAAAAGTACTTTTAGAGAGAGAAACCTGATCTTTCTCTCTGTTGATTATGAGGAAAGGTTCTGGCTGTCTTGCTGCAGTATCCAGTAGATCTTTGGTGGTCTCTGGTCTTGCAGCACATGCTACTTGACTCTAATACAAGCAGGAACAGTTGTATCAAATCAAACCAAGCATCCTGCAGGTTCTTCTGCCTCAGATATGAGACCCCTCGTTGTGTGCTGAGGCCACAAGTTCTGGCCTCTCCTCCACCAAGTCAGGTCTCTTGACCGGCACCTTGGTGCCATCAAAAAGTACTGAGGCTTGTCCTTGGCAGTTTGTTTTCTCTCTCCAGTCTCCAGTTTCTTGATTTTTGAGCATTTGGCCTTCACACCCTCTTGTGTTAATGTTTTTCTCTCCCTTGATTCCTTCCTGCTTTATTTTATCTTAGCTGTCCCATTCTAGGGAAGGTTTGAGAGCTTTTTTGGTTTGGACTAGTTGGAAGGTAATAGTATCTGAAAATGAATGCCTAAACAGATGTGTAAAAACAATAAGCATGTGTTTTGCTTCCTTCAGGTATCTCACCTATTTGCAACACAGGAACTCCCTAAATTTGCCTTTCCAGACCTTAGGGTGTACTGAGAGGCTTGGACTCCATGTTCTCTGATGGTTGCTGAAGCAAGACTGCCTGAACAGGAGAGCATGCTGGCAGAGCCACGCCTCACCTGAGTGACTTGAAGAAGCTGGAGAGTCATGGAGCTGGGATGAGTTCCTTAGACTAGACAACAAACATTACAAATGCCAAGCTATGTGCTATATTACTATACATAATATGTAAATTGTAAAAAACAGATGTTGCAAAGCAAGCTGTCAGTACGGTAGAACCAAATATACCTAAATTATGGTTTTTACAGCCATTAATCAACCTGCTTCTGTATATTCATTCCAACAAATGTGCCAGACCTTGACTTCACTTGGGAGGCCTGTGGTAGAGCTGGGGCTGACAGCTCTCCTGGATTTGTTGGTACCTGAAAGACAATGATCATCTTGTCTGGAGTTCTGCATCAGGCAGCCAGTGTTAAATTTTGTGTGGCGAGTTTAACCAGCAGTGCTATAGAATAGAAAGTACAAGGACAAATCACATGAAACTATATAAAATACCTATAACTGTATAAAGGCAAAATAAAATGTAAGAGTTAGAGGGCAGCTCCTCTGGCTGCCATTTGGGTGAATGAAAGGGATCATCAAGGAAGTGGCTTCTGAGTTCTGCCCCTGAGTGTTTATCATCTCTTCTAGAAATTGCCATGCACAGACAAGTTTTTTTTCCTTTTATAAAGCCAGGAGAATAACATCTTCTATTGGCTGGTGTTAGGAACAGGACATTATCTTTGCTTTCATTCCAATACTAAACACAGTCTTTTTGCTGATTTTTTTTTTTGCATGTTACAGTTAAAAGTAAGTGTTACAGATAGTATTGACTTCAAAAAACCTTTTGTGGATTGGCTCAGCATAGTAAAGACACATTACCTGCTTACAATGCAACAGGACGTTCTTTCCACAGCCCACAATATTTATAGGCCTTTCACCATTTGCAGTAATTTCCTACTTCATTTGACCTCTTTTCCAAAGCTCTACAGCCACAAAAAAAAAAAAAAAAAATCATTTATAATCTATTTCTTTTTTCCTCTAGCTGTTTTACCACTCCTTGTTTTGCGTATCTACTGCTTTTCCTAGGGTCTTTGTTAGCCCTCTCTATTTAGGTAGCTGTGTTTGTCCTGCAGTGCTTGCATGGGTTCTGCTAAAGATCTGTTGGATCTTCCCTGGGATCAGGCTGTTTAGGGAAGTACACAGTCTGCTGTCCTGTGCTCTGTGACATTTGTCTGCTTTGTTGCTCACCCTAAACTGTGACATGGGCTTGCATATGCATTCCAGGAACAGCACATTGTTCTAACTGGTAACAAAATATACAGTTCACATACTTTTGCTAGAGCTGCTTCCTCTTAACCCTAAAGTTGATTTTTTGTCAATGACATTTTCCTCCCATGGAAAAATGGTAAACAGTCTGGGACTGCAGGTTATTCATGTTGAAAAGCAGATGATGCGTTTTGACATTTCACAGGAAGAAGAGGTCTGAAGATTCATAATAATGTGCTTCATTCACATGTTTTTCCAGTCTTGATTTATTTTATAACTCTGAAAATAATAGTCATGCACCCTTAGGAAGGAGGTAGGGAAGTTTTTCAGTAGTGAATAACCTATTGAGGTAATAACCTATTACCTTTTCTCCTGGTGGTTTTTCTCATTAAAAAATATTAGTTACCCAGATATAACAAAACAGGGCAAAAACCCCTTTCTTAGATCACTGTGTGTTAAAATTAAATTAAAAGCAGAGAGAAAAATTAATACCAGCGATAGAAATAGTTTGCTTTGTTCTCTTATTCCCATCTGCATGTTTTGGTTTTGTTTATTTGTTTTTAAGGTTAAAAATCTTAAAATCCACAGGAGATGGGCAGCTTTCTTGCTTTATTCAAAGCCTGACTTCCATCATGAAAGCCTGCTAAACTTGAAGTATATAGGTTCTGGTCACAAGAATGCAAAGCAGTAATCTATTCTGTTTTTTCTCCTTTGTGCCCTGGAGTTTAACCAGCGCACTAGACTTATATTCTCTTGCTTGCTAGTGACAGTTTCTGTTTCTTTTTTGTTTTGGTTTTTTTGGTAGTGGAAGTCATTAGACTTCCTCCCAAGAGACTCACTGCCAAAGTAAACAAACATCTTCATGAAAGGAAAATAACATCTAGAGTATTCAGAATTCCATGTTTTACAGACAAGTATTTGTGGCAACCAACTAGTGAATTAAAGTGAATGAAATCCTGTTTCTAGTTTGCTGCTTTTGCTTTGCTAATTGAATGTGGCAGTTTCTGCTAGCTTCTCAGCTATGCAGTGCAAGTACTGGATGCTAGTTAAAATTTAGGATGAAGGAAAATGAGATGAAACTCAGTTTAGAAAAAGGATTTTCTTTTTTTTTAATATTTTTTATTGTTAGGAATTGAATAGTGCATGTAAACCTCCAAGGAATTGCTGTTGTCTCTAAAATGTTCTGCATGTGGTTGGCAAGAACAACAAGGAGAAAGTTCAGCTAAAAAATTCATAAAGGCTGTCTGGTAGAATGCATTACAGTCATCTCTATACCTCTGTGCTCTTACCCCTCTGAACTGATGATTTTTAGCTGAGATGAAATGTTCTGAGGAACAGGAGGCTGGCAGATTTACAACATAGATTGCATGAAGGTTTAAATACTGTGACTATCTCAGCTTACTGTAAGCCTGTAGATATAATGTAAGCTGGAGTTGCTGAAAAGTGATAGAATGGTTCGTGTGAACAGCCAAAAAAACTTGCAAAGAGCCTATTTTGTGTGTGCTGCAGAATTCTGCACTTTTTCCACCTCCTCTACAGGATAGCAGTAATTCACCAGTGGAGCAGAGACACTTCAAATTTGTTGACGATGAGACCATATCTAGTTCTTTGTTTTAGGCACTGGCTTTCACAAAGGGGACCAGTGCTAACTGGGAACTGCTGCCAACACCATCATATGTTTCTTGACAAATGCAAAGTGTTCAAAAAGTTGGCACTACAAAATAGAGATACTGTCAATCTTTGTTTAACTCTCAAAATGGCTTTTAAGCTTTTAAAGCTTGTGTTGTTGCTGGTGCACTTGCATATCAGATAATGTTTTTGACAGCCCATATAACATGGCTGGTTAATTTGGTCACATTACTAGAACATAAACCAAAATTCTGTGAGTGCTAAGATTTTTTTGCTCATTTTTCCTATGTGCTATGATCAGAAGAGGGGTTTGTGCAGCAGTGTGTGCTACTATAGCCAGAACACAGTATTTTCTCATCTCCTTTTCTATGCACTGTGCAGATGCAGCTGCCACTGTTTACCAAACATGAAGGTGTTGTTCACAGCTCTGTGAGTAAGTTTGGGTTCTGCTTTACAGAATGCATGAGACATCTCTACTAATTATTCAAATTGTACACATGTTCAGCCTATATTTATGTACCTGATATTGTGGTGTAGGAGGGAAATTGAAATTTTAAGAAATTATTTCATTGGCTAGGTCTCCAAAACTCATGGAACTGAACTGTGCTAGGAATAACTGCGTGGTGCTTCCAGTGATAGAATAATCTGTTCTGAAGGATTGAATACTCTAGTGTGACTACATGTAGGAGACGAGATAGGAGACCCAAGGAAACTCTGGAGATTTTTGGGCAAGGAGGCTTTGAAGTAGCATTCATTGAGTCTGTAGGTAGCCCTGGTGGCAGATGCAGCAGGAGGAAGCAGGTATGTGTCTGTAACTCGGTCTGCCCCTCTGGAGGAGTGTACAGATCATGTAGCAACTTAAATAGAAGTATGTTTGTACCTCAGCAGGCTATTTAAAAAGTGCTTTCAATTGCTACAAGAAAATGTATTGAAGTTTACTTATTAAACTCAAAAAGTTAGTAAAGTAACAGGTTTCCCTTCTGAGCCATAGCATCTGCGTTGTATGAAAACCAAAGGCAACCTGTCTGATTTATATGTGAAAGTACATTCTCTTGTACTTGACCTTATTTTCTCTTTGAGTGTAAGATGGATGCTCACTAATTTTACACCACCACCCACTGTTTCAGTAAAATTATTTTCAACAGATTCTGCAAGAAATTTGCTGCTTTAATTAATATGGAATTATCTCAGAAATTACTAGTGCAGACTCTTCAGATTTACCATAGGACTAAAATTAATCAGTCTAGAGCTGAAGAAGCACAGATTAAAATTTAAAAATACATTAACCGTATAATTGTGAGTAATTATGATGATATATCGAGTAGTCAGGGTGGGTCAGCAGCTCTGGGCAAGCCACTGGAATATCAGAGTTTAGCAGCCACTGGGATATCAGAGTTTAGCAGCTACTGGGATATCGGAGTTTAGCTGGTCAGGAGCAGCCAGCCTGCCTGAGGGTAAGATGCTCTCCTTCCATTTCTGAGGACGTGCAGCATGTTTTAGGAAATGCTCCATCATCCATGGCTGGAATGATGAGACTTGTCTGGTGATGAGGCTTTCCCTCTGGGACAAGGGAAAAGGGGCAGACCTGGATGCAGTGCAGAATTGAACTCAGCTCTGCCACACAGCAAATGAAGGCTCTCTCAACACTTGGCTGGTTTCAGTCATGTCCCAGCTGCCTTCCCCACCCCTGGCTCTTTCTTTGTTTTTTAACCTACTAAGTTATATTTCTGAACAGTGCAGAGTGACTCTACTGAAGCTTTCACTTATTTTCCTGTGAGTCTCCTTCCTCCTTCTAAATATGCCTAGCTCTAGCTGAGACTCAGAAACAAGAAATCTTGAATTATCCCATAATAATTTATATCTCTGATCTGATGATGAATTGTAAATCAATATTAAGCTTCATGACTTTTGAATGTTCATGCAATTATGACGATACAAAGACAGTGAAAAGCAATATGCTAATTTTGCCCCGCATATTTTGGTTACTAAGTCATATTATCCACATGATTACTTCTTAATGCTCATGTATAACATTCTTAATAATTGTAAAGAAAAGAAATCCAAGAAAAATCTTTGCCAAGAAACTATGCAAAAGCTAAATGTATTAGACTATTAATGTTAAAATATTTTAGAAGTCCATTAGCTATAAAAAAATATAAATTGAAACCTAAAAAATGTAGGGAAAATATTACACTTCAATAAAATGAAATATAATAAAAAAGAAAACACAAGTTAAATGCCATCCAGACAATCTTCATTTACTCCTGTAATGAGAACCGAGGGAAATATCAGTTAAATTCAGTCCATTTCAATAGATACTATTTTTTAACCTTTTATGCCCAGTCTTACATAAAGGAATTATGATTGCTTGGATGTATTAATCATCAACTCCTCTATTTTCATGTGTTTACTTTTTTTGAAAGTTTTATCTAATCGAGCACTGGAACCACATGGCTACAAGGTGAAGGAACTAAGGAAAGAGCAGAATTGTTGCCTTCATCTTTTACACAGGGAATACAAAACCTACTGTAATTTTGTCATTTCTTCTCTTATTATGGCACTGACAGCTCAGATCCATTTTTATGCAATGGCACAAAACAATTTGCTGCTTAAGTATATCTTACAGCAGCTGAGGAACATGTATGCCACAAATCAATTGTACCCATGATATTTAGAAGATGATTACATAGATCTTTAAAAATTCCCAAACCTTGGCAAATAACCTTGAGTAATTGTGATATCATTTCAGGTCAGTGTGCTTTGACCGGTGGTCGGTCAAAATGAATCATCCAAGCAACCTTTGTTTTCACAGTTGTAATATTTTCTTTTTGTGTTTTCTGTTTGTTTATCTTTTGGTTTTGTGCATGCTTATATAGCAGGTTGTAGCTAAAGAGCAGAAAACCTCATAAAATTTCTGCATTAGGAAATCGAAGGGCTTTTCCTTTCTGGTTTTCCTCCCAAATAACCTTTCTTTTTTTTCAACATTGAAAGGTCATCTTTATTAGAGCAAATTTACCAGAGACTAGAGTGGTATAATTATGCCTTGTGGATGCTTTTTAATCTTGCATGAATGCCTGTAGAATTCTAGTGTCCACATGGGGAGTTATACCATCAGAACTATAGGGGCATAATTATGCTGGTGAATTCTGTATTGAGACAAATATTTTATGAAAAGGAATTTTATTTTGGCACTTTGCTTTTCAGTTTGTTCATGTTCTGAACTAAAAGGAGGTGATCAAATCAATGAAAATAATGAAAATTCAATGGTTACCAAGGGCAGGGGAAATTGGAAAGTAATAAATATATATGTTTCCTGATAACCCTTGTGTGTTTTTGTTCTTATTCTCTCACCAATATTTGAGTTTGTGAAGGGTTTAGTGAACGGTTAATAAACAAGGCTTGTACTTTGCTGAGCCTCATAAACTAATATATGTAATAGCTGAACACTGGTAGAATATTAGAGATTCTTTGCTCCCATAAAAAGCAGCTGGGGCTTCAGGCAAATAGGACACTGGAGAATTAGCTGAATACATTTTAGTCTCTGTAGGACCTCAGCAGTTAACACTGATCAAATCAGCCACTGAGTTGCTATACGTGAATTTTCCTATGTACCAGCTAAATTTTAATTCCTAAATATGTGAGCCCTAGGACAGTAATCAAACTGTTCTCTACAAAAGTGGTCCATTTACATGAAAATAACTTTTAGTAGGCCAGAAAGGGTGTAGTAACACTAATAATTATTTACAAAATGTCCTTAGAGTAAATTACAAGCATGTCACAGTGTAATTGCTGCACAGACTTTAAGAGAAGAAGAGCTTAATCATTTTGGTGATGTAATCCAGTCCAGCCTTAGCACTGACCACAGCATTGCCCTGTATGTCTTGCTTGAAGATCAAGGTGAACTTCATTAGAAAGATGTGTCCTTCACATTTAAAGAGTTCAGAGAACAAAGAGTCCACCACTTGTATACCAGCACTCACTGTTCATGTGAAGTGTTTTATTTGTGGTCTGAATTTAGCTTTGATTTAACTTTTTCAGTCTTTGCTGGGTTAAAAAAGCCTTTAGTGCTAGAGAGTATTCAATGAAAATACTTAAAAGCTGGGATCAAGGCATCTCAGCCCTCTTTAGTTGTTAAGCAAATCTCATTGAGGCACTTTAGTTTCTAACTGCAAGGCAAGATTTCTGTATCACCAGTTTTTCTTGTAGCTTGTTTCAAGTTTTCAAACATCTTTCTTAAGTAAGAACATCAGCGTTGTCAGTAGTGGTATTACTAATGAGAGAGTTACAGCAGGAGCTGAACAAAAGCATGCTCTCTCCTTGCTGTTTTTGAAGTGTGGAGAAGTTTTTGTTTTTCATATTTCTTGTCACAAGCCTTTTATCAGAGATACTTTGCAAGGGCCTCCATTGGATAATATGTTTTTCCAGGCAAGCTTATTAGAAGGAGACAGCAAGGTGATACCTTGCTGTGATAACCAGGCTATTTGGATTTGCCCTGGGTAGTGTTGCACACAATGCTAGTGCTTCTCTCCTGCCTTATATTGTATTTATCTGCTATGATTTCTTTTAGGGTTGAAAATACAGCCTTCAGTCTTGTAAATATTGTTTACTTTTTTTTTTTTTTAATATGTGTAACCAATATTTTTACAATTAATGAAGCATATGTCTGTCATTTTAAGGGAAGCAGTTTACAAGGAAGCATGGCTGTGCTATTTTCTTGATTTCCTATTTTTCACCTGTAGAATTTCCAGGTACTGATTTTTTTGTTTTCATCAAAGCATATCCGTGTATGTTCATCCAATATATTCACCTGAAGTAAATGACTAGAATTAGTCCAAAAAAATCCTTCCTGTGAACTGACTGTTGAAACATTGCAAATGGAAGATTAGTCTGGTTTTGGTTACCAGTAGAACTCTGTTATTTATTTTTAATTAATGTAGAATAAAGGTATTTGTATGGTGTCATGAAAAGGTAAGTGTTTTAGGAGGATGCAAGTATGTGGTTTTGCATTTGTATCCCATCACTCTGCAGCTGTTTCAAGCCTGCTGTGCAAGCACACTGAAACATAATATTTAATTTTTTTTTTTTTTTAGTTAGCAATAGTTTCCAGTCCTGTTCTCTCCAGAGCAAGTAGTGTGCTAGTCATAGTACATCCTTAGCTAGACTAGCTGAGGAACTTCTTTGGTGTTCTGAAAATTGTGGGATCAATTTTATTGTGGTTGTGTGGATTTGTGCAAGGGGCAGAGCACTGCGGACATGCTTAGAAAAGGGAGCAAGGAAGCCCATCAGCCTGAGGTCTGCTTGCAGAGTGACCCTGAGAAAGGTTATTGAAACTGTAAGGAAACTGTCTCCAGCAGTTTGCTTCCTACTGTGTTCAGAGAAACAGCATATAATATATATGGTTTGTACATAAATAGGACTGCATTGAATAAATGCCTATCAATGGTTCAAGGTGCAACATACAAGACATCAAAAATCAGCAAATTGCTTGTGTATTTACAAAGTTTATAGCGGTGTCTTAGAAAGCCCTCAGTGAAGGTGAATGGAGACACAAGACTGGGATGAAATTTGACTAAAACTACACAGCATGTCTGTTTTTCTGTCTGGAGTTCTAACTGAAAATTATATATTTCTAGCAGCACTGAGTATTTTTGTTTGCTTTGTGTTTTCTAGTCAGAACAAAACTTTGATAGCCTGGGGTGGAAGGGAGCTCTGGAGATGATCTGTCCCAGGCTCTTGTTAAAAGCAGGACCCTAGATGAAATAATCAAGGGCCTGTCAAGGCCAATGAGTTCCTCACTTCTCTGGGTAACCTGCTCAAAGTTCAGTTGCTCTTAGAGTGAAGAATTTCTTCCTGAACAAAAATGGATTTCCTCTGAATCAGCCTATTGCCTTTTGGCAATGGGCATCTTGCTGAAAAGAATCTCTCTCATCTCGGTAACAACAATTTAAGTGTTAGAAAATGGTATTCAACCCTCAATTGTCTCTTCTTCATGCTGAACCAACCCAATTCTTTCAATCTTTCTTCATTTGTCAGGTTCTCCAGTCCTCTGATCAGCTTGATGGCCCTCTGCTAGATTATCTCCAATTTTTTGGTATGTCTTTTTAGCTAAGAGGACCAAGACTGGACACAATATTCCAGGTGTGGCCAAGTAACTGCTGAGAATGGATTTGCTATACCTTTTTTGTTTGCTGGCTGCAGACATACTGAGAAAGCTCACAACACCATCTGCTTACATTCCTGCAACAGCACCAGGCTGGCTTATGATCCCTTTGCCCTTAATAACACTATTTACTTTTTGGCTGTATATAATGAAAGCAAGGAACAGAAGTTCACAAAGCTTCTGGGAGAAAAGGGTTTTACCCTAAAGCCCAATGACTTCACCTTCACCCCCAGTATGGGAGACTTGGTTTTAGTTCTTTCCTTCTTTTGGAGAGCTGGACTTGTGTTGCTCCCAACCCTGAGCTGTGCCCTCAGGAGGAGGCTGTAACAAGCCACTGCATATTCTGGAGTTCCTTCAAACTCACATATTGCCATAATGATATTTTTCTTTCATATACTTCTGATGTTTCATAGACTAGGAACTACAGGTGTGATACCTCTCCTCTCCTCTCCTCTCCTCTCCTCTCCTCTCCTCTCCTCTCCTCTCCTCTCCTCTCCTCTCCTCTCCTCTCCTCTCCTCTCCTCTCCTCTCCTCTCCTCTCCTCTCCTCTCCTCTCCTCTCCTCTCCTCTCCTCTCCTCTCCTCTCCTCTCCTCTCCTCTCCTCTCCTCTCCTCTCCTCTCCTCTCCTCTCCTCTCCTCTCCTCTCCTCTCCTCTCCTCTCCTCTCCTCTCCTCTCCTCTCCTCTCCTCTCCTCCTCCTCTCCTCTCCTCTCCTCTCCTCTCCTCTCCTCTCCTCTCCCTCCTCTCCTCTCCTCTCCTCTCCTCTCCTCTCCTCTCCTCTCCTCTCCTCTCCTCTCCTCTCCTCTCCTCTCCTCTCCTGTCGACAAAAATTCTCCAAAATTTGAAAAGAAAATGTGCTTGCCCAGCAATCCTTGTGACATTCAAGGTCTTTGCATTTGGTTTCTTTCCTTTGATGTGAATGGACTTGCCTGGAGTTAAGTGATTAGTCATGACTTGAGTGGCACCATTTGGTGGTGTTGGTGAGTAAGTGGAGCTACACAAATTCAATTTTTTCTGAAAAAGGTACTTACCTTAATGCTTTTAGCATCAAAATGGTGGAACTTCGGCCTTTTTATTCTTTTTTGTACCTCATATAAATTCATCTGTGAAATATAGAAACTTGTGATGGGACAAGGAATCTATTTGTTTTGTTTTAGAGGAGCCAGGAAATATCTAAAAATAATTTCAAGTACCCCAGTGTTTTTAACAAAAGCTTGGGTATAATGTTCAATGTATTGGGTATTAAAACCTGGATCAATATTCATTGCTACTCTTATTTGATTTTGCAGTACCAGAATAAAGAAAAAACCAAAACTACAAAAAACACCAACCATCAAACAAAACCACTGGCATTTTACTTCCACAATGTGAATTGTGCAGTTGAGTTCTCCACAATATATTTTACTTGCAGATTACAAAGGGTGAAAAACAATAACTTTAATTAATGTATTAAAGGGGAGTCATATTTCCATATTACCTTTTAAAGATATTTTCAACCCCCCCGAAATTTTAAATGAGGGTAATTAGTTTGGAATTTTAGTGTGTCATGAAAATGGCACACATTTTATGTCCATTACATGAACAGCAGTGCAGACTGTAGACTGGTGGGCATTTAGGACAAGTACATGGACATATTCTGATGCAATGGAGAGCACCTCTTTGTAGGATTTATTCACAATATCTGAGGAAAAAATGTATTGCCATCAGTAAATCCAGAATGAGAACTACTTCCTAATAATATTAGGGATAATCTAATCTCAGGAAAATCTCAAGGATATTGTAATATGGAAATGTCTGGATCAAGCATGAAATAAATCTGTGTTGGACTTTGTGATGCACCAAGGAGTGTTGGCTGTTGATCACCAAAAACTCTCAGATACTGCAGTATCTCTGTTTTGTGGAAACAAAGGTTTTGCACCAGGCAGAATTATGTGAAAGATAAAATCGACCATCAGAACAATTTGTTTCCCTAACTGAGTGCTAAAAGGGGAAGCTTTAATAGAAAGTGGAACTTCTCAAGGAAATCCTGCTGGGTATTCTAAAGGCTGTGCTTTAATGAGCACACGAGTAAGTTACCTTGGAGAGGAAAGCTAGCCTAGTAAAGAAGGCACAAAGGTGATAATTAAACAAGAAATCAATGTTAAGTATGGAAAAGAGGGGCATAACTGAGAATGAAAATTGAATCTACACAATGTAAATGACTTTTTGGAGAAGATAATGGTAATAAGGAATTATTACTGGCCAGTAGAGTTTAAGACAATAAGAAGACATTACCAATGTATTAGGAACGAAAGAACAACTAAATCAAGTATAGATTTCAGTCTTGCAGAAACAAACAACCAATGCCTGGAAATCAAAGCTTGAAAAGTTCAATCACTATAAAGATACAGTGAGGGTGATTACATGTAGAAATAATTTCCCAGTGTAGGTAGGTGGTAAGTTTGCCATTGCTAGGAATTTAATCCAATTGGATACACTTTAATCTGAGTCTGGCAACAGGTTTGGCAGCATCTCTGTGGATGGCAGCGGAGGTCATTTGTTCTGTGCAATCTTTACATCTGTGAATTTGTATTTGTGTTTTGTCACTCCCTTTTTTATAAAATGTTGAAGAGAGCAGAGAGCTCTCCTTGACCACAACATGTTCACACACCCAGCTTTGCTTTAAGATAATGACTAAAAAACCTCAGTCTTATGCTTCAGTGCTACAGCTGGCTGCCTGCAGAACACAAGAGGTTGATTCTCTAGGTTAATTCTGGATTTTTTAAATTTCATTTTTCTCCGCAGCCTCAGGGGCAGACAAGTCTGAGAGACCTTGGGGAGACTGGTTGACTTGTCTGCAGGGAAGTCCTCTCTTTTATATGGCTGCTATCTTCAGTCTGGCTGGGGGATCAGACAGTTTCAGGGTGGCAAAGACTTTGATCTCTTTTTTCTTTCCTGTTCATTGCAACATCTAGGCATATCTGAGATCATAATTATGATCATTTGGGCATATCTGATATAAAGAACTCAATATCAGTACTGGGGCCTGGGGGAGAGGCAGAAGAGTCTTTTTTGGAATTTTTATTAGCTTAATTCTTCAAGGTAAATTTTTGGTTTGTTATTGTTTGGGGTTTTTTTTGTTTGTTTGTTTTTTCTTTCTTTTTGGGGGGGTTTGTTTTTTTGTTTGTTTGGTTGGTTGGTTTTTTTGGTGTTTTTTTATTTTTGTTGTTGTTTTTACATAACCCAGCTCACTGTGGTAAGTAATGGTAAACAGGTCAACCCTTATGCCCCACACAAAACAGCAGGTTGTCTGTTCTGGTTTAAATAATGAATTATAGCTTGCTCTTGCTGCAGGAAGAGTTATTGGTTACAAATACTGTTTCTTTTTTCAAGAAGGGCTGCTGCCAGTCGGGATGCTTGATGGAGTTGCAGCGCTGCCACGCAGGCTGTGTGCAGCAGCTAACAAAGGGTGTGTTGTGCTTGCAGCAGCGCTGCTTCCAAGTCTGGCTTTCCTTCTGCAGCCCTGCTTTTGTTTGAAAAACCTGCTCCTCCAAAGCAAAAATAAGAAACTTTACTAACATTGCGCTATCGCTGAGGGAGGATACAACAGATTTACTTACTGTTGTGGTTCTGTTGAATTGCAAAAGGCAGTGGGTGGAAAGAGGATGTCAGGAGATACTGAAAGCCAAGCTATATATCATCATCTCATAAGTGGCAAACAGGTCTGCCAGGGTTCTGCCTGGTGGCTGTGCTGGCAGGTGTCTCTGCTCTTAAATTGCTCTGTTACATGCATGTGAAAGTACTCATGCGCTTCAAAAAGATCCTCCTTTCCATTCAGCAAGCTGTCAACAGGCATCTATTATCATCCTGCAAAGCTGTGAAAAGAGACCTGCTGTTTCATCAACATCAGCGTGTTTTCTTCTTAAGTATGTGAAGAAAAGGCAGCCTCTCTCTAATATGAGCCCTTATGTATTCTATTTGTGTGTTCAGTTGAGGGGCACCTTTCCAGGTGCTGCTTGTTGTGTGCAAGTGGAACTGGCATTTGCTTAGGTAAATAAATATACTGGCTTATTGCATGCACCTTACCTGTGATAAACCATTTATTCCATGATTTATCATAGTCATTTCACATCACATATAACATTAGCTTATGATATGTATATGTTTAATTGTGGGCTTATCCTGTACCCATTGTCTGCCAGGTGGCTGAGTACCTATCTGTAGCTTTTCACACCTCAGTAGGGGTTTGTACGTAGGAGCCGCAGCAAAGGTAAGCCCAGCTGGAAAACTGGAGATGGATGGATTGAGAGAGAAAGGGAAAACCCAACAGATGTAGACCATTCCCTGAATGGCAGGACTAAAGAGAACTGGTTTGCTGTGGCTTGGTCTCTTTGGGGTGCAAGACATTTGTGTTTATCCCACTGAAGTGCCCTCTTGCATGGTACTTAGCAGTCTCTCTGTGTCCTCACAGCTAGATATCTCACTTAGCTCCAGCTCCCTTTCATTCCATGGCTTTTAGCTACCATGGCTTGGCCTATCAACTGGGAATGACCCAGCAGATACTGTTTTGGAGGTGCATTCATGCAAGGTGGTCAGCCTGTACATGTCAGCCTGTACATGTACATGGTCAGCAGCTGCTACCAGATGAACTTAATCGACTGCTCCTCATCTTTGCTGGCAGCAAAATTAATGACTTTGGGAGCTGACTTCCATGATGTGCTGGATTTTGCACAGGTCTATTGTAGGATTTGCCTACTTAAAAAATGACTATGCTGCTCAGTTCACTTGAAGCTGAACAAACATGACAGAGGGATGGTGTGATGCACGCAAGCTTCATTTTCTCACGAAGCCAAGCTAAAAAAAAAAACCCAAATCTGCCTAGGAAAATTTTCAGCCAACATTTGAGAAGCTTGCCATTAATTATCAAAATGAAGAAGCAGAGTGTGCTAACACAGCATTGATTCAAACCATCAGAATCAATTTCTCAAAAAATAGATGTGCTGAAAATAATACATAAAACACATTAGACTTGTGCACTGCCTGGAATCCCTATTTAGTTTCTGCATCTGTCTTTGTTATAACAGCCTCAAACCCTAAAAATCACCTTGCTTCCCCCAAACTCTAGAGGATAAACAGAATTTAGGAGAACCATTTTCTTCCATAGGTGTCAGAGCACCTTTGTCTTTTAAGGTTGTTTATTCAAAGTGAGTAAATTGAACTAGGTCAGCCTGAATTATGGTGATGTTCTTCAGAGAACATCTTGCCTGTGTTCCTGGAGCATCCCTGGAGGACTGCTACTCTGCAAAGTGTCTGCCATCAACCCATCCTCTTGGCCGATGTTGCTCACAGACCTTCTGCATTGTGACAAAATATCTATGCAGGCTTTGCAGAGCAGATTTGGATTCATTGGTGCAAAAAGATGTAAACACTAAATATGCATTTATTGTAACACTGTTTCTGTTGCTGTAAAGTCAGTATTTTAAAGGCTTCAAAGTTTCTGGAAATGGATTTTTGATTTATTCTGATAACAGCCTTCTGGTGCTTATTTACTTGCTGTCTGCGTTCTGAAGGCCAGTTGGGAACTAGGGCTCTTACAAATCATCCTGTGTATTTTGTGTTAATCCAGGCCTTCCTGCACTTCACTTGGTTGTTGTAAATGCAGTTTATAATTAATACAGAGTGTGATTCTTCTGCCCTGTGACTTGGAAACATTAAAAAACAGCATTCAGTCATAGTTTATGCATCTGGTGATACAGATTGGGTTTTTAAAAGAACCCAGAAGAATTAGACATTCAAATTTCATTAAAATGTTGTGGAAGTGAAGCATATAAGCTCTATTAAAAAGCTCAGCCATTATCTATAGCTCTTGAGGTGTTGTTTTTTTTTTTTTTTTCTCCAATTCAATTTGTGCATAAGCTTGCTTTGGGAAGAGAAGTGGACTGGGCTGATTTTGCTCACCTTTCCTTCTCCTTGGTGCTGAGGAACAGCCCTGCCTTTGAGCTTGAGCATGCTGCAGCTCACTAAGCTCTTCCATTTTGAACTGCAGCTTCATGTATCCACACAGGTACTGATTTTAAAATTAAAACCAAGTTTTACTAACCATTAAAATGAATGTAAGTATCTCATCAATAAAACTGTTGATATAAATACTTGGTGAATGTCATGCTGAAAATTATTTACCCATATATATGTGTCTGTATATCTATCTATCTGTGACACCCTGGAAACTATTTGTGCTTTTTCACACTCTGAAATTTTCAGGGAGACAAAGCTGAATTAAAATCAGTGCAGCAAATAAAATTGTATCACAGAATGTAAAAGAATTGGATATGTTTCTTTTAAATACAATGCAATATGACCAAGTGTTGCATGTAATATTCTGTCACGTGTCTGAGAGAACACAGAAGTTTCTTTTACAGCAAGAATCAGGGAAGTACAAAATTATAAATACAATAACAAGAAAGTTGAGAGATCAATAGGATACACAGGCAGGTGAAGAAGAGTAAGTAGGGAGTGAAGTTCGATCTGCAGTCAGAAGGGATTGCTGCAGCAGAACAGAATATGCAGAATTGCTGCAGGAAGGAGTTAATCATTGTGCCAGCAATGCTCAGCCCCTATTTATTGCAAAAGAGAATTAATGGTTTTCCTGCCTGGTGCTGAAAATAGAAGTCAAATTTAAGTTGTTTCTTGAAGGCAGATATAATTAGGTTGTGAAACCTGTGGCTTTTGGGTCTAAATAACAGGACAAGAGTGACTACCCTAAATCAGAATAGAGTGCAGTCTCTTAACTTTCTTTGGAGTGAGAGTAGACCACCACAGAGTAATACTTTTCCCATTTTCCACTTGTGCACAATGTATGCTATACTTAAACTGTAAATAAGGTGCATCATATATTTATTATCCCTTGCTGAACCCTTTCTCTATAGATTGTTCCAATTATTGATGAAACTCATTTATATTTTTGTTAGTCACAACATTCTTGTAACAATAGACTATACTCTGTGGCTCTGAATTGTATGGAAAAATAATTCTGTTTGAATAAAACTGTGAGTGCTTGTTAGGTTTTATGGTAGGATGAATAATGAGCAAATGTTTCTTACTTACTAGCTGTGTTAGATTCACTTTTGTATACAATTATTTCTTTTTGAAATCTCCTTTTCAAGTTGAAAAGTACTTTCATCCACCCTCATCCAGTTAAAACACTATACTGCTATTCATCTAGGTCGTCTAGCATACACCATTCCTACTTCTAATAAACCTTTGGACATGGATCATTCAGACTTTGGTGAAGTGTTCGGGATGTGAACGCAGTCTGGGTTTATAAAATGGTGTAATATTTTCATTCATTAAACTTTTCATTCTTATGACTTTTAATTCAGTTTACATTTTCTGTCTGCCAGTGAGCACTGGACAGTTGTTTTCAGAGAGTTCTCAACAAGGAGTCTAAGATTCTTGCTGAAGTGATACTAAATTATTCATTTGTTTGTTATATGTCCCTGTGTATGTACAGTTAGACTGCCCCCCACATATAATACTTTGCATGTATCAATATTAAATAATGTCTACATTTTTTGTTGCTGAATCACTCAGTGTTCAGTATAATGACACCTTTTGATGTATTGACTGTTTTGAGTAATTTGTATCATCAGCAAACTTTACCATCTCATTATTAATTCCCTTTTCCAGATCATTTATGAGCATATTGAAGAGAGCAAGCTGTAGTGCAGATATCTGATCACTTCTCTCCCATGGTGAAAACAATTTATTACTATGTTCCAACACATCATTTATCTACTAAAGAATTTTCATCCTTCTGAAAGTTTAGTTTCTTTAAGAGCATTTAGAAAGAGGACTTGCCCAAACTTTTAACTTCTGGAAATTCAAGAACACTACGGCAACTGGCATTCCAAAGCTGGCTGACATCCTTAAAGAACTGTAAAAATGATCATTTTAATCAACTAACAGTAAATTGAAACCCCCAATTATTTGTATACTAAGAATATATTAAGTATCTTTACTATTTGTACTAAAATTTCTAGCAGTTAGTGACAATTTCAGCAGAAAAGTTATTTACTATGCTGCCAGAAACTCCAGAGCGAGATGCAGCTTTTCACTGACGCCAAGTGGAGCATGGTTTCTTTGTGATAGAAGTCTTCTATTTATTTTCTGTAAATGACACATCCCTGAAGCAACAGGGAGGGAATGAAAGTTACATTTTATCACAGTAGAATTTGCACAAAGGTGAACTGTGAGAGTCCCTATTTATAATGAAGCTTGGGCCAACCATGAGTTCCTAAAAACCCTACCTGCAGGTGCTTAATTTTTTTTTATTAAAAAATTGATATCTGAGCTTTCTGAACTTATGATTAAACTTTTAAAATAAATTAAAGGTGAGAGGATTAGATGTGGAATTGGAAATGAACTGTGGTATCTTTTGCCTCTAGCTCAGCATTTTGAAGGCAATCCAAATGAGATGTGACAATGTGCAGCACACTCTTTTTTTTTTTTTTTGCTGACCTATGTGAAAGTGGAGTTTGGTCTCTGCCAAGTTCTTTGTGTGTGAATGGCCACATCACTATCCCTGCTACTGTAATTGGCACTATTAGCCCTTTATTGGAATTTAAAATAAATAGGCCATGATTTAGATATCACAGAGGCTAAATTATCCTCTTAGATGATCCACCCACACTAGAAGAGCACCCAGCTTCCCCCAGCTCTCCCTTTTTTCCACTGTTTGACAGAAGTTACAAAGGTAAGTTTTAACTGGCTGATAGGTCCAGATCCCATGTTAGATCTGATTTAAACTTAGAGCATAAAATCCTGTTGAAGGACAGTTCCTGAGTGTCAGTTGAGTGAAACTGTGTTTGTCTGTTATGGGTCTTGGCTACTCTTGTGCAATTCTTTCCTGACAGCAGATTTCCTCATGATGTCCAAAGAGGTGCTCCTATGTCTTCAATCTCCAATCTAAACTTCACACACCTCCTCAAGAGAACAAAATTAATATACACTGGTCTTTGCTCATCATGACCCTCATGCTGCTTCTGCTACCTGTTCACTGTTAGGCTGCCAGAAAATCATCAGACCTGTAGGTACAACCAAGTTATCTCTCCTAATTTTCCCACATTTATATAAGACATCATTCAGTAGTAGATGACCTGGAAAGGAAATGTTTTTTAAGGGAAACATTGCATGCAGCTTAATGTTGACATGAATGCACTCTACAGGTGGTGGAGACCATCCCAGCCCTTTCTATTTGCTTAATTGAAGCCCCAGCTGCTTCTTCTCTTTCCCCCAAAGCACCTAGTGGATTTTCTGTTGCTTCCTGCATCTGAACTTTACCTTTGCTCCATATAGAGAAGAGGTAGACTTAGTGACTGGAAAAGGCTCAGTCTTCCAACCACACTGCTTGCCAGTGGTTGCTGAGTGAACAGAGGGCTGGTATCCTTATCCTGCTGCCTTTCAGAGCCCCAAATTGTGTACAGTGCACCCAATGCTTGTGGACAAAGTGTGATGGCACAGAAATCTGTCATTACTCTTCAGGGGCAGTAATCATGATCCAAATGGTCTCTACATTGTGGTAATGGGAAAAATATTGATGGCCTCAATGTCTATTGCATTGGATTATTTCAAAAGTGATTAGCAGTGACACTAGAGCCAATGACAGGTGATGCACTTCTGCACTGCTTTAAAAGTCCTACATGATATGTCAGCAATGTGCCAGCATTCAGCCTTCAAACAGATGCATGCCTTCAAACCACACAAACACTAGCTGTTACTTTGGAACATAAGAGCAGCAGTGTAAATGTGCTTTTTCCCATACTTTCAGCAAATTTGAACTATTTTAGGTTTTTATTCAAAATAAATATTTGGACTTAGTTTTAGAACAACAAAAACATGCTGGCTCTTTCAATGCAGACAAAAACTTAAGCTGTCAATATGCAATTCTTGAAACAACAAGAATTTCAGCAATCAAGTATGAGGTAATTCTTGTTTCCCACAATAGGTCAGCACTTTCTTGTAGAGTTAGTTCATGTCATCATAATGTGCTCCATGGAGGTGACTCATTTGTGTATTTTGGAGTTCAGACAAAGCCTGTTAGCTGACTTTTCTCTGTTACCTTCCACATGTTTTTCCTGAATTTGTAACAGCACAGTCTGCCTGCTATCTGTAAATGAAACAGCTTCTCATCTTTACTTTCCTTACACACAAAGAGACTTCTAAGTGTGTCAGGCTATGGTTGAGAAAGCTAGATTACATGCTACCTGAAAATTATCACAGAGGGATCTAAAAATTATCTTGCTTAATTAACAGATGGGGTGTTTTTCTGTACTGGTCCAACTATTTGACAACTGCTGCAGCTTGTAAAGTTGGATATAATTACACAGGGCTGAAGATCCCTAATAGTGAAGTAGTTTTTCATCTGTATAGAAGTAACTATGCCAGAATGGCTGTGTTTCATATTGGCATTACTGCAATACATGATACCAGGTGTACCATTTTAACTGTCTTGGTATTGTTAAAATGGGAAGTTTCACATTTATGTGTGTATAAAGCCTTCAAGCAGAGAAATGCTCAATCTGTTCTCCATTTTGGAAAAACACCTATTACCTTAGGAAAACTGTAGTCACCTTGACAACACGAAGCTTTGCTCAAACTCTATCAGTTCAATTCTCTCTATGTAGTCAGACATGAAATTGAGTTACAGTGGCTTAATGGGTTACCACATGTCAGTGGAGACAAATTTGTGTGCAGTCCAGTAGCCCATTGCCAACACAAGGCAGAAATCATTAGATCAAACAACTCCATTTCATAGAAGTTTTAAAGATTTTTTCTCATGTATGCTTGTAGTCCAAGAATGAACACACAATATATTACTATGCTCAGCTGAAGACTAAGGCATTATTAAGCAGTAATAAGTTGATCTTGTAACTGAACTACAAATTAGAATTTTGAAATAATTTAATTAAATCAAATTTAAATTAGTGAATGAGAGCTGAGAACATGTATATAAGAAATGAATCTGTCTTATATGCTGATAAAATAACACATTTAGTGTCTGCATTTGGTTCACTTGTATACTGATTGTCTGGATATTTTCAGAGGTAGTTAGAA
This sequence comes from Erithacus rubecula, assembly GCF_903797595.1. Classification (NCBI taxonomy): domain Eukaryota; kingdom Metazoa; phylum Chordata; class Aves; order Passeriformes; family Muscicapidae; genus Erithacus; species Erithacus rubecula. Next base: position 13,255,484 of record NC_136687.1, on the reverse strand, counting down.
TCCATGACTTCCATTTGAAGTGTTTTCAGGTGTGCTTAGGCAGCTTTTTCCCATTTATCCCTAGAATTTCATGTTTATGCTTGTTTCAAGAAAATTACATGATCTTTTCGACTTCAGAAAATTTTACCTTCATAATGAATGTTCTTTTTTTATTTTTTCAACCTGTCACAGATTTGCTGACATGTAAAGAAACACCTTTGGAGAGCCAAACCACAACAGTATGGAACAAACAACTATGTTTGGCTTTGATTCTTAACAAAACCATGCTCTTTGTTTTGTAAGTTTTACTAAAAATGATAAAATAATTTCAGTACTTAAATTAATGGCTCAATGGATATATCATCTCTTGATTTCAATTATGCTTATGGCAAGAACATTACCATCAATTGTAATGCCTGAAAATGTTGTGGGAACTTCAAGAAACCAAGATCTGACTACACATTGTCAGGTAATGCCTCTAGGGTAACATGTGGAAGAAAAAGAGGGTTCTGCTCTTTCAGAATTAAAAAAGATTGTGGTTGTATGAAAGTTTATGTTAGTTTCATCTTAGCTAAAGACCATAATTATTTGCAAGAGAAATTTGAATGTAAATATTGTCAGCATTTTTTCACACTTTTTCGTTGTGAAACAGAAACCATTTGAATATAATGAGAAGGAAGTTAAGAAACTCCCTCTCAGGATACCGTGAGTTTCTTACATATTGCCACACCCTGTCAGTAAAAAACAGATCTCTTAATTGCAGCTGATCTGGTTTGCTTGAAACACTGTACTGCAAGCACCCGGCCAAATTTTGTTTAGCAGCAATGCTTGCAGTTGCTCCTTGTGTCAAAAACTCCAGAGGTCAGAATTTTATCACCACTTCTTTAGCTTACTAACAGATCCTCCCTCTCATTTTTGAAGGCTGTTGGGGTTTTTTGTTGCTATAAGAAAAAGAGATGAGAGAAAAGAGAAATAACAGCTCTAAATACTGAGCTATTATATATACAATTGATTTATGATGGCTTATGAAATTTACCTGTACTTCTGTCCTTGAGAAGAACAGCACTTAGGGAGTAAGAATACTTCCATAATTATGCTCATCAGTCTCTTTTTTGGTAACTTTTTTTTGAGCTACAAGTAAAAGCACAAATGTTTTTTTCGAGTAAGGTGGACCCTGAGGCTGATTTCTCATCAACCTCTAAATAACCTGTCTGCAGCAACTTACTTCTGGTTTACCTGGATTGGATTAGGTTGGCAAGGGGGAGGTAGGCCACTTTCCTGGAAATCTGGCTCCCAGAAAGTCACTTGTCCAGTAAAAAGTTTTACCAAATAGTTTTTTAATCTTCATCTTTGTGCAGCATTTATTTGCATACTTCATTCTTTATTGTAAATTTGATTCCATGGCAATTGCATTGCTTTTTGTAACTGTGCTGTGAATGAAGCAAGCCTTAGAATTATTCTTTTCCATCTTGATTTTTTTTGTTTTTGTGTATGTTCCTATTTGTAGATAAGGATGGGCCCAACTGCCCACCTTTGATAAGTAAAGAATAAAGCTGTTAATTCAATGATAAGATCTGTCAGAGTCAGTCTAAGGGAACATGTTATTTTTTGTCCTACTTACTTTTTGGGTAAAAGCTTAAAGGGAAGAAGATCAACATATAACTGAAATTAAGTCCTTGACAATGTCTATTCTTCTGTGTAATTCATAAATTAATGGATCATGAAAAGACCTTTAAAGAATGTTATCCATCAGAAATACTACCTTTGTATGCACAGTGCTTGTGTCCAAGAAACCTTTGTGTTGAATTTGCCTTACTAGAAACCTGCAATCCTTTTGAGAAAGGATGAAAGAACCATAAAATAAGTTTATGCTGTTCAGTCACCAAATGTTATAAATGACTAACACAATATAAGCAAACCAGTAAATCTAATCTTTTGCAACTGTATATTTAACAGTCATAAAATCTACTTTTGGGGATGTAGATATTAGACTTTTGTTTTAGATGCTGCTTGCCATCTATTCAAATTACTTAGATCTCTGAATAAAGCTAATTTTTCTTTCTAGAAGCAAACATAATTTCCAAGGTGACAAGAAATCTCCCACAGAAATTGTGGAATAATAAGATCTGGTAAATGCTTGCTATTCAAAATAAGTTTACCACTACAGAGTCTGAAAACCTTATCGTGAAGGTAATAAACAAAGCATGACTTCCCATCTGTCTTTTGTTTTTTTTAAATTATCCACTCAACAGAGAAAGAAATGTGCATATTAGAATAATCTAGGATTGTTTTGCCAATTTGTTTCCTGTAATGACATATAGTGTGATATGCAAATGTGTATGTGAATGAAGAAATATGCTTTGCATTGGAGATAAAAGGGGCTTAAGCACTTTTATAATTTTTATTAGATCTTCTGGAATGGCTCTCAGGAAAGCTCTAAAACTATTCACCCCACAGTCAATTTTAATTTTACTGTGTAGGCTTCATTGTGTGACTGTTGACCGTGGTGGTTTCTCTGAAAATTTATCAATCTTGGTCCTCAGCCATGAAGTGCCTTGCAGAGCAAGACTTGAAGCATTCATCATTCTGTAGGGATCTGGACTAGCAATCCCCAAAGCAAAGGGTTTGTTTATGGTGGCTGCTCATGCAGAGGAGGTGCTCAGGAGTGCCCTGGCATGCTGGACTTGCTGAAGGGATGCAAGGTCTCTTGCCCATGGTATGTCCAGTATTTGGGTGAAGGAGAGAGCTGACATGAATAACCACAGGCAGTTTATTGGCCTGGCAGGGTGCCTTGGGTACTACCAGAGTCAGGAGGGAGCCTTGTCCACAGATGTTGCTGTGCAGGAGCTTCTTACCTCTGAGGAATGCAGGAATGCTCCTGGAGCACAGACTGAGCTGGCCAATCACTCCACCATAGACTTTATTTGCTTCTAAACATCTAGAAATTGCATTGATTGTAAAAAAGTAAGAGAGCTTTTTTTTAAAATGAGATCAAACTGATAAACTTGAAACAAAGGCTTTAAAAATGCACACTTGTGACATTAGGCTGCTTCCATGTGGCCTTTATTTTCTTGATTAATTATTTTCAGAATTCATTTTTGACAGTTTTTTTTTCCTTTTGATTGATACATATAGAGTACTATGAGATTGCAACATGGCAGTTCTCTTATCAAACTGCAAATGGGATCAAAATCAGGGAAGGAAACAGATGCTGCTGTGGTTTCCCTTGCACAGATGCAGCCCTTCTTCCCTCCACACCTCAATCACAGCTGGTGTGTTTGAGCAATGAGGGCACCATGGTACTTGTGGCAGGATTGCTTTTGGCCTCACTGCTTCTCAAGATGCTGTATCCTACCCTGCTGCTGTTCAGTAGAAAATGGCTCTATGTTTTGGCACTGACTGGTTTGATCTCTATTGCCCTGGCTTTCCAGCAGCTGGCTATAGAAACTGTTTTTCCCTTTCTATATAAAGTATGTTCAACTACTAGGTCTTTTAATTTGATACATAGAAGTCTCTCAGTTTTGAAGCTTTCTTCACCAAGCCCAAAATAATTTGAGTTAGTTAATTGCCAAGACAAAATTTTCTGTTACAATGCATCCTAGGAGATGAGCCATGATATGTACTCCATTTGAAAATTGGGTAGGTTTGTTTCATTAGTTTAAACTTTGCCATATAATATGGAAGCAATGAATTGTGGCACCTTGTTCTAAGAACTGTGTTTTTATGGAACAGGTGCAGAGAGCACCAGATTGTTGTATTTGGGTTGTGCATAAATCCAAATAGATAAAATCCAAGTGCTCCATTTATTATGTGTAGATTTAAAGATATTATATCTTTGTATTAATTAGATGTATCTTGCACCATGGTAAATTTTAAGATAGAAAATCATGTGTGTATGCATATGCTTCAACATGATTTTTAGCTTGCAATTATTGCCTAACACATTTAATACTTCTGTGCCCTTCAGCTCTGTAACACTGTCTCACGGTAAGTAAAAGATTAATTCTCTTTCTTCATCCCAAAAGGCAAAGACAGTTTTTGTCATTCCTTAGTTATACACTTGCATATATAATAGAAAAAACTAATTTACTTTTCTGCCTATTCTAGATAATGTCACATAGACCTTAAGACATAAATCTGGAATCTCTGTCAAAATACTTTAAAAGTCATTTCCTATCTTGTGTAAAACCTTCCCACAGCCACACAAGGAATTCGCTCATGGAATCCCCAACAGCCATATGGTAGGTCATCTCAAGCTGTAAAACAATGCAGTAAACATTCCCTTCACAGAAATACAGGTTTACTTCCACAAGTAAAGTCAGAATCTTCTAGAAAAAGGGAAGAGTGTTCTCACTTGCTTTTAGAGGGCATAGTGTTGATATTACTTAGATCTCAGGGCTGTGTGACTCTGTGAAGTCCCTCTCTAAAATCTGAAGATGAAGATACTTTTATTATGCAGAAACTGATAATTCGCTTTCAACAGAGCCGTGTCTTTCTGCCACTTGGCATATATCACTATGCAAATGCTTAGGATTCTTGAAATGGGAGAAATAGGTAATAGTACTGACCCTTCCCACCAGTCCCAACAGCTAGCAGTGCTGTTCATATTTACTACCACATATGGATGTTATAACAGAATCATTTTTACATCTACAGAGCTACAGGGTGCTGTATCTCTGTCTGATACATTATATTCCAGCTTTCTTCCTAATGATGCTTTTGCACCTTCAGTACAAGGCTGGGACTTGAAAATAAAGTTAGAGGTTTATTTTACCTGTTGACCGTCTGTACTGTATACACGTTGAAGCAATTCAGGCAAAAAACAAAATTACTAGAGCTTCTGTTAAAATCCAAAGGGGAAATAAATATTTGAGGTTTTGCACATCCAAGCTTCTCCTACTTCCCAGTTTTTAGTGCTTGGTTTACTTGGAAGGGTCAGAAAATTCAAAACCTAAAATCCATGGGGCTCTTGCATCTGCCCAACACTGGAAATTTCAAAACAACATCAACTGATGTCAAAACAACCTTTCATCCTGAGAGGAAATAGCTGAGCACTTCTTATGAGTTTAAATGTACCATTGCATTGTAATTTGGAGGATAGCTGAAGTGACACAAGAGAATAGGAGGCACATAGTAATCAGAGAAGATCAGTACAGATTATGCATGTTATGTGTGCCTGAGAATTGATGGAGATTTATGAGCCCACCACAGAGGCAGTGTCAGCTGGGTGGACCAGGAGCCATCTAAGAACAAACAAGGGGCAAATGAAAGTCAAGAAGTTTCTCACACTTACCCACTTAACCAACCTTAGTAAACTCCTAGCAACAAAACAGTTGGTGAAAATACTACAACAGCAACTTTCAGGTTGACTTGCTAAAGATATCTCTGGCAAACAAGGTGGTTGCAGAAGTCATTTAATGTATCTCCACACGCTGGTGTTCAAACAGAAGCGTACAAGACCTTGGGGTGGAGCAGTTATGAGGGTCTGTGCCCCACCAAAATAAGATTTTAGCCTGACAATATGGGCAGGAGTGTTGTCCTTATTCCTTACCCCTTACAGCAAGCCATGTGTCTCCTCTTTCAGGTGACAGACAGGTGTCCAGAAGGCAGATCTCACTGCGTGAAAATGACGGGAGTTGTTTGCCTTCACTAATTTGTCTGGCTACAAGCTCAGTTATTACTGACCACTGGGTCCCAAAGCAAGGAGTGAATGCATGCTTTGCCGTGGTTTAATGGTCTTCATGCCAAACTCTCTCCAGTGATGCACTATTAAAAGTGCAAATCACAAAGTGATCAGAGCAGGGACCACAACATGTACTAGAATTGTGACAGTTCACACTTCATAATTAAACTGACAGCCAGACAAAGTAAGGGCTTCTTTTATAAAATGAAAATAAAGAGTATAGGATGGTAAGAGGTAATCTGCCTTTTGCTAAAAATGAGATCTGAAACATGAATGCTTGTGTTTGTACTCGGTGAGATCCTATTCAATGCTGCTGATGTAATACATCAATGCTGGAAGGAAATAAGATAATTTACATTATATGCCATGCCATGTAATGATTATCTAGAATATTTTTCTTTGTCATGATTCAAAGACAGATCTTACCATGTCCGGGACAATATGGAAAAAAAGGTTTTGTGAACACTCTGTATGTGCATATATATTATCTTACAATGCTTACATTTATGAGGGTATAGAAAACAAACCATTTATTCTCAAGATAAGTTTAAAGTATTATTTATTCTGCATGTTCTTTAGTAAAATTAGTTCATCCAAATAACTTGACTTAGAAAATTAGGAGCTTCTAAAACAACCAACAGTTTTTTTGGGCTTCATTTTGGCTAGTTGTGCATACTTTAATGAGACTAAGATTTGCCCTAAAGTTGTTAAAACTGTGTATGTTTTGAATGATGACTAATTTCTGATAGCACCTATAAATCACAGTACTTACATTCCTGATCCAAAAGACAACACCAAAGTCACAGAGACAAAATATCTGGAGATATATGCCATAATATAGAAACATAGCAAATGGTTTTTTCCCCCTAATTCTTGTAGTTGCTTTGTTTTTCTAACTCATAGTGCTTCAGATCAGGATCTCAGTGTCTGATTGTGGAATAGCTCCATGAAGAGAGATTGTGAGCAATGCTTCCTAGGCTAGCTGAGAGCCTATCGGGCAGAACACTCATATGGATAATGAGGTAATATCATCATCAGGTCTTAAATAGGAATCTCCAACATTTGAATCTTTACCACCACATCCCTTGCTATTAAATTGTTGTGATCTGTTTGGTGTTTTCCTTAATGTATTAAATCTTTTCATCCTCAAGAAATCGCGTGATCTTAATGATATGATTAATTTGACACCATTTCCAGATTTTGTAAAAGAAACTTCCAAACCAACTGGATTAACTCTAGGCTAGTTCAGAAATGTATCATATATTGCCATAGTGAATAAATTTGATTGACAGTACCTACACGTGTCCTTTGTTCACTATCATAATTCTGTAATCTAGTAAAAAACTATGCTTCTCAAAGCATGAAATAGGTTTTCATAGGATGTTAAAATGAAACAATACTTAAGTGCTTTTTAGTCTATTTACTGTTATTCTTGACCATGCAACTGTATCACATTTTTAAATTTTGTACACGATATCTTGAAATGTACTTGATTTTTGTTCATGAAAGGCAGGATTTTCTTCTATTCCTTTGTCTCAGGGAATTGTGGCTCTAAGATAGCATGATGACTCATTAGAATATTGAGACAGCAGTATTGCTCAAACAGAGTGGTATTAAATGATGCATTGAGGTCTTTTTATGTTACACTGTTCTGATGTCATTATTGGAAAAATCTTCAGTGACATATTGAAATGAGTATTTTTTAATAGAAGCTAGTTTTTATATTTTTGAAAATATTTATTTTATTGCAGAAATTGAAGTTTTGACTGTGTTGCAAATTTTGGTATCACCACTTCAGTGTAGATTAATATAAGTGATACCCATGAAAAAAGCAATCTTAACTCTCCTTGTGGAGTGATGGGCTCTGAATTGAACGTTACCACTTAGGAATGAGATCTCAGAATTTTAATGAATAGTTCTTATGAAACCACCAATTTAATGCTCAGCAGCAATAAAAATGTAAATTGAATGTTAGGAATTATTAGAAAAGAAATAGAGAACAAAAGAAACTGCATAAATCCCTACAGAGTTCATGTCCCCTCTTCTTAAAAAAATGTAGTGGAGAACTGGAAAAAGTTCAGAGAAAGAAAATAAGAAAAGTATGGAAATGCCTTCACATGAAGAGTAACTTACAGGTCTTCTAAGTTTTGAAGAAAATAATATGGAAACTACTGATTCCTTACTTCTTTCCATCTAGATCTAGGTGCCTATGAGCCCAGCATGTGAGCAGTTCAAAAATACTTTATGTTTTTCTTTATGTAGTGTATACTTAGGTGTGCAATATGTTGGTGCATGTTATGTGTGCTGTGAGCTAGCAGAGATGAAAAAATTGCACAAAAAAATCCATGGAAGAAGCTCCCAGTGTGAAAAACCAAACACAAAGACATTAATTCTGGCACAGGCAATCCCAAACACATCTTCTGGGAAAGCCATCAGTGTGTTCTCATGCCCTGCCTTAGGCATCTGCTGTTGATTACTGCTGGAGACTGGCTCCTGGGCCAGGTAGACCTTTGGTCTGAGTAGGACCATTCCTGTGATGTGTAGCAGCCTCACAAGGATTTATCAGTGGAGGAGCTGGGCTGATTAGTTTTGCTGAGAGCAAATGGTACTTTTTGAATCTGAAGAGTTCGTGAATGTAGGATAAGCTGATGTGTTCAGATGTTGATGCCTGATGTGAACTAAATCTAAAAAACCCAGGATGAACACAGGGTGAAAGGAAGACTCTGTGCTTCTCAGGACTGTTGCTGCAGGCTGGATGAACAGAAAACAGACTAGGGACATAGGCAAAAAAAAAATGACATTAATAAACCTCTCTGAAGTAGATAACTGCTGGCTTCAAATTCTCTTGTAGCCTGTGGTGAATGGACATGGTTTTAACTCCCTGCTACTAACTTGATAATCATGGGCTTTGAAGAGTGCATCAAGAGTAATGTCTGCACCACGGTGACTTGTCATTAAATGTAAACAAATGCTACCTTTTGCTTGCCATCTGAAAAGGCTGATGCAGATTGATGCTTGTTTCTCACCCCATCCTCTTTAGGTAGGTGAGAATGGCCAAGAGCATGGAGCACTGCCGTACAGCAGAGCCTCAAGGCCAGTTAATGTGTCCAAGTGTGCTATTTATCAGTGTTGGTATAACCAGAGTGCTTTTTAGTGGCTTTTTAGCCCCTTTTACCCAACTGACAAGCGTGGGGAAAAGTATAAGTATAGAGACTCTTATTTTGCAGAAAAGCAATAACTGTGATTCTGCTTTGTATTAGAGCAGCTTGAAATGCTGCCCTGCCCTGGCAGCCCTCTAGACTTTATGTCCAAACTTAGATCATATGTGTTCAAGCTTATATCACACATAACTACACAAACACTTGCTCACTTGAATAAACCCCTGGGCTTCTGGGCACCATTATATCAGCATTTGCCTAAGTTTGGCATTTACATTCCTTAAGAAAGGCTATCACTTAATTTTTACTTTTTCTCAAATTTAAAGAAAACCTTGAAATTTCAAAATTTACTGAGAAATGACATTTGGGAGTTACTTTACTTGAAGTCATCAAAAGAACTCTTTATCAAAAGCTTCAATGAAATAAAACCAGTTTGTTTTGCCTTTATTATTTCGACTTTCAAGTGATAACATATTTGAAACATAGTATATAGGGATTTAAGTGATGAGGTCCAACTGAAATTATGTAACCTTTTAGAAGTAAAACCAAATAATTTTCTTTAATTTTTTTGATGAACTCAATACATTTCTACAGATCATTGAGTCAGCACTTGCTAATGAAAAGCAGTTCTTCTGGAACTGCTTCAAACAGTCCTTGCAGGATATAAGACTTTTAAAATTCCAGACTGTAGATAAAAGCCCTCCTCCTCCTCCTAAAAAAAGAAAAAAAAGCGCCTTTTACTCTAAAAAGCAAAATTACTCAAACTAAACAAATGTTTATGTTTTGTGCCTGCATGTCACACATGAGTGCCTGTGAATATAGTCTAACACATTTGACAGTTCTGCTGGTCTGATTTAGTACTTAATTCTGCTTTTTTTTATCCTCCAAATTTTTGCACAGTATCTGCTTTCATCCTTACTTATTAATACTGGCTAGAGTCTGTGTTATATTCCATCCCATGCAGCAATGCTCATAGGAGCATTTTGAAGTTAAAATAAAATTTCAGCATCAATTTTATATTCTGCTGTATTATAATAACTCTTTCATCTTTGTTTTTAAATGCTGTTTTGAAAACCACAGATACTTAGGCTTCATACCTTGCTCACCAAAGGAACAAAGACTGAACACTGCTTGGCTCCAAGTGTCAATCAGGGCATAACAAGTTAAACAGCAGTCAACACATTGGCAGATGAGTAGCACCGAGTGGTTACTAAGCAGTGCCGAATGCTGTTTGTCCTAGTCTACCTCAGCAGCTTAATGTGTTTACTTATTCATCTGCATCTGTTAGGGTGTAGCCAATGTCAGTAATGGGTAATTTTCCCAGTAGAGGCAAGGTTTAGGAGCTCGTCTTACAAAACCATCCAGACCTGGAGGATGTTAAACTGTGATTAAACTAATTGATTTCAATAGGTGCTAATCATGAAGGCTCTGGCAATGCACAGTGATGAAAAGCTTTAGTGTGCCCTGTCCTTTGGACAACAAATGTGTATCACACTTCACCCAAATTCTCCTCTGAAGATGAGATTTTTTTCTATCACAGTTTGGGTATATGTTTGGTTTTCCTATAGCTGTACCCCATGCTGAGTGGATTCACTTTAGCAGTCTCAATTTCCTACTTGGGAATAGCCTGTAGATAAGTCAGGTTCACATCAGTGTAAAGAGACGTTGCAATTTAACGCCTATTACAGGATCTGATTAAGCAAATGGAAATGACCTAACAAGTTGTCCCACATGTCTGCTTAAATACTTACTCCAGTGGCAGTATTCACTGTGCCCTGACTGGTAGATCTGGCTGTGGAGGTGGCAGTTTGCTGTTTCATTTTTGGTCTTTCATTGAGGTGGGTCTGAATGCAGAGACACTCCACTGCTCCCATCTTCATGCCACCAGCAAGGAGCAGGTGAGCAAAGGATATGCAAAGTAGCACCATGGGGGGACTGGTAAGGAGCCAGGAATCCCAGTAGGATTCCTGTAAAGGAAGGGACTTAAGGAGTAGGGCAGGACAGAAACCTAGCCCACTTTCTCCATACACTGCCAGTGCTCACCTGCTCCATGTTCTCCCCCGGAGGTTTTTTTACCTCTGAAACACTGTGAGCATCACCAGGACCATTTTATGTGCCTTCCTCCCTTCCCACCTTCTGTGGAAACAAACCACAGGAAGCTTGTCAGCCTAGGTCCTGTGTCTTATATGTTGACTGTAACTTATTTAAATGACCTAGCATGAGTTTGGGCTTGCACCTGTGTGTGGGGAAGAGGGTTCCCAGAGACACTATATCCTGGGAAAATTATCAAGAGCATAATGTAGCATTCCCTCTAATTTGGAATAGCCTTTTTTTCACCACAGCTTTCATTTCAGTCTGTGCTGCCAGAGGAAGGATGCAATAAGCCTGATTAAATTTCCATGATTTATATATCTGCAGCACATTGAATCCATAATTAAGACAATGGGGGACAGAGGCCCCAGCTGTGATGTGCAAACAGAGTCCTTCATGTGTCAGACAAGAGAGGGATGTGTGAGAGAACACAGGTTAAGACTGATACAGGATCAATCAGTGTACTGAGTGTCAGCCTGTGTATATTAGTATCTTCTTATATCTTTTGAAACCACATCAGAAGTAAAGATTAAGGTGGGTTCTGCAGTAACTTACATTTGATTAATTTAATGAATTGCAGATATGTGTTTAACAAGAGTCAATTGGGAGAAAGCTGATTGAAATATAGGTGCATGTGGTGGAAGGGTATTACAAATCTGGAAAAAGAGTGGGGCCATGGTGAGGACCTGCAGGTACCTCCACGGAAAACTGGAGGAGGAATCAGGAAGATCCTCTTACTGACCCACTTAGGGAAGAGGAAAGAGGAAATGACCAAGCCAGGTAAAGGAGGGCGGGACTGCCTGATGAACAAGAAAGCTAATTGTGTTGAATGCAGCTGATGAATTGCAGAGGGTGAGAAAATAGAAATGTTCAGTTTTGGCTGAACACAATTCTGAGGAGAACAATTTGGAAGGGATGAGAGCTGGAAGCTCATCTACGTATGATAGATGTGTACCAGACTGCAAGTAAAATACATGAATATCAGCAAGGTAGATTTGTATACAATGCAGTATAACTTCAGGATAAGCAAAAGAAAGAATGTAGGAATACACAGGTTAATATATGGTTACTTTATAAACCTGTTTTCAGGTTTTCTTGCTGTAGGTACCTCTCTGACAATAATCGAAGTATCAAAGCAGCATCAAGTGACTATGTCCCAGTCCTACAGTAAAAGGCATCTTAGTTTCTAGCACTGCTTATCATGGAGAGCCATGGCTTTCATGTCAGAAATCCCTTACTCCTGGTCTCTGTTAGCAGTTTTAACAGTGAGAGAGACATGTGATCTTATTCCTGACAGATAGTGAGACCCACAGCAATTGGAAATAAATGGAAAAATGAGACAGGGATATAAAAATTAAGTAGGTTTAAGATGAATACTTCTTTTCAGCAATTGAGGAGGAGCTCACAGTGACCAGATAGCATCTGCTGACAAATAGGAAGATTTTGTCTGGATGTTAGGAAGGTGAAAATCTGCAAAGCAATGGTGAGCTGTTGTGAGCCCTATTTCACAGGTGGGGAGAAAAAAGCCATACTGTATTTTCTCTGACATATTTGAGATACAAACGGACAGGTAGTTTGGCTGTGAGGGACTCCATGGCTCGTGCCAAGCAAAGCTGCTTTGTCACCTTTTGGGGGTGAATAACCCAGTTGCATTCTGCCTGCCTGGCAGGCTTCTCCTGAAAGGCTCAGGCCAGGTGCATCCCTGTATCCATGCCCATGTCCAGGCTCATGATGCCAGGTGTGCAATGCAGCCCTAAAGTCCATGGTGCAGTGAGTGGCAGCTATCCTAGGTATTAGGAGACCCACAGAAGAAGATGGGAATAAATCACAGTGTTGTAGCAAGGTATGGACCACACAATACCTCCTGATCCTAGATTAGCTCAATTGATTAGGGCTTTTCTGTTCTGGGGCATTTCTCCCTTTTGCCCAGGCAGGCTGGTAACAGGAGTTGGGGCCACCTCTGTTATTGGTGTCCTGTCCTCCTGGCCTGCCTCTGCCCAGCTAGGCAAGTGGTTGAGAACAGCTTTTAGGATGCTGACAGCCCAAGCACCTTTGTGTAGGGCTTTCAGAGGTGCTGCTGGAAACAAGATGATGCAGGTGAGGGGGATGAAAGGGCAGCAGGGACCTCACCGCTGCCATCTCCCTGGGGCCAGGCCATGCGGCAGCTGAGGTGTGACTGGGGACAATGGCAGTGGCAGAGAGGCCATGGCCGTTTCTCCCTCCTGTTGAGTAGGGGGTGGTGAGAGCAGTGAGCTCCCTCCCAGCTCTCCGCTGCGAGCAGCACAGACTCCCTTCCTGCAGCTCGTTCCCTGTTCATTACCATCTCCTTACCTCCACACCTGTTTGATATTACATATTCAGTTTGGAAATACTGTCCTTTTTGTCCCCTTTTGCACCATCTGTTGACACAATCCCGTGTGTGTGTCTGGGTAAGATCCAGCTGGCACACGCAGGAGGTGAACGCATTGACATGTCCCGAAATTGCTGATTCAGGGAGGGGAGGCGGGGGACGCGCACCCCGATAGCTGAGCAGCTGAGCAGCCTGCCCTGCCCTCCGCCAGTGCCAGCGTTATCAATGCACGGCCATCCCCGCAGCCCCCTGCCCTCCCCCGGCCCCGACGTGCCTGCTGTAATCGGGGAACAATGGCAGCGGAGAGTGCCCGGCACAAAGACAACAGCTGCACTGCCGGGTCAGCCTTTGCAGCCCGCCCGCACAATGGCCATGTGTAACCCCATCCCACTGCCCGCCTCGCAATCATTTATTTATAGATGCGATATCTCTTTCACTGGCTTATTTAAGAATGTCTTCTCATAAATGCATGGAAATTGAAATTATTCTCTGCTTTCCCCCCAAAAGATTAAGGTATCTGTTCCATATAGATAAATAGCGCAGTTTTGGAGGGGAAAAGGGAGAAAAGCTGTTGGAATATATGCAATAAAGAATGAGGAGAAGTTGATTAATTGCGATGTGTGCATTTAAAAAAAATAAATATATTTCATTATTTGTGTCTTTGTAATAATGGGCGCATGTTTAAAAATAGGAAAGAAATATTGAAGTCAGAAAAAAAAAGCCCTCATAGGAAAAGACTGCTAGTCTTTCCTCTGCGAGAGATGACTGGTTGCCTCTTTGGTAATAAAACCTCTTTCAGCCTCACAGACTGTAAGCATGAGCATCTGCTTAGGACAGAGAATTTTCTACCATCCAGGAGACAGTGAATCATCTCTCTCATGAAAATATGGTTGGTTCAGCACACTGCTTGTTTCTCTTAAATACAGCATGTGCAGCCTATGTATCATCTAAATGTGTAGTGTAACACAAGATCAAAAATGAGGAGAGTCTCTGAGATCTCTAAAAAGAACTAAAAACAGAAAAAAAATTCAATACCCTTCATATTTTTAGTGATATTTCTTTAATTATTTTTTTCCTTTATTTTCACTAAAACTGAGTTACATTTTATTTGTCTAAATCCTGATCTCTGAATGCAAACAAGTAGTAGCTTGGTGCCAGCACTTTCCTATGTTAAAGGAGTTGTTTAAAAAGGATCAGGAGCCTGGAGGGCTCCATCTATCCATGTTTTGTGTGTGTGTGAACATATCTGTGTAAGGAAAACATGACAAGAGAGTCTTCAAATAGGAGAAAGCTCTGGTGCTGCTAAACACTCTCCAGACACCTCCATCAGATTTGAAAACCAACTTGTGATATGAAACACACTTTTTTGGTCATTCTGGAAGGAATTTTTTTTTTAATGAAAAACACCACATATATAACATTATCACTGGTTCTGTATAAAGTGTATTGGAAAAAATGCATGGCCTCTTTATATCATCCTCTCCTCCATCCCCTGCAGTCCACAGGAAAAGCCTCATGACTGGCAGCTGTTTGACTGCCCTATTATCTGAGCCTGCGTCCAGTCTGGCTAATTACAGTCACTGATTACTAAACACTGAGCAGCACTGTCACCTGCCTTAGCCTGACAGGATTATACCATCTGTGCCACATGGCCAGGGTATGGAAAGCTGGTGAAAGGTCACAAAAAGGGGCAAATAACCCTTAATGGGAGGTAAATGTATGTTTACAGACGTGACAGCTGACTGTCATTAGAGTATATATACTATTCACAGCTGAAGATACTTCTCAAGGAAGAATGAGGGGCATACGAAGTGTGGCTTTGTCAGACAGTTGGGTTTTTTCCTGCCCCCAAAATAGGTGTTGTTCACTAGGAAGAGACTAAATACACTTCTGTCAGGCACACTGAAGTAACACAGCACCAAATGTTTTCCCTCCTTACCTCCCCAGCCGTTGTCTGCCCAACAGCAGCAGATAACTTAGAAAACCCGATTTAGTGAAGCTGATGCAAGCCTTTGTGCAGGTGAACCATCTGCTTTAAAGGAGCTCATTGGATCTACTTGGTTTGTGTTCACAGAGGCACCAAAATTAACTCCACTGGGTAGTGAAGAGGGGGCTACTCTCAGGGAGCAGTGCAGGAGCCATAAGCAGAGGGTTCCCCCCTCTCCAGTATCCTGCTTCTGTGCATGTCTTGCCTCCTCCTACCTGCAGTGCCTGCATGAATGTTGCTCCTTCCTGCACCTCTTCTCTCACCAGCACCTACATGCTTGTACCTGCCCTCTGCTCTGCCCAAGCCTCTCTTACAGCTGCTGCTTTTCTTACCGTGCATGCTAGAAAGTCTTCTCTCTTTTCTCAAGTACGTGTGACAATGCACCCTCTTCACAGAAATCTTCGTGTATTACCTCTTCCTTCTTTTATGTCTCCATGAATATAGGTTATGACTCTCCAAAGGGTGTTTTGCAACTTTTTCTATGTATCTGGGCTGAGCCCTCCTGAGGTCACAGAGGCATAGTGTTTATTCACTGCCTTGTTGGATCATTCCAGCTCAAATCAGATCCCTCCTACACCTTGGAGGTTGAGTTATCCTGAAATCACCATAATTTGTTGGTTTGGAATATTTTTCTTGTTTACACCAGTCTCTTAAGCATTTTGTAGGCGATATACACCCAAGAGCACCCATAAAGTGGCCTAAATCTGACAGTGTATGCCTCTGGGTCCCCTCAGGTTGTCCAGGGCTATTATCTGTGGAGAGGATGGTGACACAAAGTCTGGCATGTTCTCACAGTGGTCAGTCTTCTCTTACCAGC
Source organism: Erithacus rubecula (assembly GCF_903797595.1). NCBI lineage: Eukaryota > Metazoa > Chordata > Aves > Passeriformes > Muscicapidae > Erithacus > Erithacus rubecula. Next base: position 13,239,419 of record NC_136687.1, on the reverse strand, counting down.
TTCTCAGTGAGTTCCACCATCCCCTACTGTGGCCACTCACCCAGGTTTGGGTTGCAGTCTGGTGGATAGGGAGCATCCTCCTCCTTGCTGTATTCTGTTTGAAATATGCAAATTTTTTGGCCAGAAAAGCAAGCAGTCTGTGCAACTGGAAGTAATTTATTTCAGCTAAGTCTGAAATACTTACTACCTTGCTTTTATTCTCCTTGGGTTTCTTGCCTAGACATTCTGTTTTGCTGTCAAATTTGTATTATGTTTCTCCAATTGTGTTCAATTTGTCTAGTCATTATTTACCAGGTATTTTAGTATGTGATTCTAAGATAGGTGTTTGAAAAAAATGACTTTGCATACATCAATTCACACCTTAAAGAAAACCACAGGAATCCCCAAAAAAGTGCATGTATGTCATAACTGAAGCAGTCTTACATTTAATGGAATGTAATCTTCTCAGAAATCAAAATATAATTTATTTCATGTCAAATAGGTGTCCAACACTTGACAGCCACTGAGTACAGGAATTTTTCCAAAGGTATCAAATCAGAATGTCTAATGCTCTGAGTTTTCATAGCTGACCTGTGTGGTTTTCTAATACTTGCTCTGTTTAGGTTTTTGGGTTTTTCAGTTTTTTTCTGGTGAGTTCTTTAAAACTGATCTCAGGAGCAGACACATTCAAAAAGCAACTTTGCATACACCTGCGTGTACTTGTGTATGTTCACTAGTCTGCCAGTGGAGTCAGACACTGACATTTCATGGGTGCCATCACCGTCCAGGCTGGGACTGGGATATTGGAGCAGAGGTATGAGCAATTGTCCAGAGCACTGGATGCAGCAAGAGCAGCAAGATGAAATTCAGTGATACATAATGCATGCATTTTTTCAACCTGAAAACATGCATTTCTTCAACCAGTGATGAGATTTTCTGTTGGAAAGTCAAAAGGAGCACAATCAGGATGTCCTGGTAGACTTTGGTCATTGGGGTGCCACTGATGTGCTGTAGCTGTGGAAATCCCGGGTTGATTCTGAAGCACACCATTTCCAGGGCAGATGGAGAAATACTTTTAACTCATTTGGTTACCAGCAGTTTTCCTTTTGCCTCTTGACCCTCCTCTGGGTGACCTGGTGCTGCTTACAAGCCGGGTCAGCCAACCCAGAGCAGATAAGTGCAAGCTGAAGAAGGTACAGAAAACACTTCCTTGGATGAAGAGGGGACCTGGCAGCTTAATTTGAGAGAGACAGCTTAGGGAGTGTAGCTCATTTAGCTCCTCAAGACAAATGCTGAGAGAGAAAAAGATGTGATTGCTCACTCTAAATTTATCAGCAGAAGCAAATGCCAGAGAGGGAGAGGAACTATTTAAGGTGAAGGACAATGTTGGCCTAAGAACAAATGAGTGCAATCTGGCTATGAATAAATTTAGGCTGAAAATTAGAAAAGGGTTTCTAACTATCAGAGGAGTGAGTTCTCAGCTTTTTAATAGGAATTCGGGAAACCCAATTCCTATTCAGTCCAATTTGATAAGATTATTAAAAAGCTGCCTGTGATAGGAGGGAACCAGTCTATGGCTTAGAAGGTCTCCTCCATCTCTGAGCACTGATGGATACAGGTTGATTCAACTGGAATTATATTAAGAACTTTCAAAAGTCAGGGCTCAAATTATCAAGAGAGTGTTACAAATTTTTGATTATTTGGACTGCAATGTCTCCTCTGTATTTCTCTGCCTTTTCTATGCACCTGTGAAACACGGAGGATAATTCCACCCCTCCTCCCCATTTAATCACACTGGGGTATTATGAAAACACCCTCACTGTGGTATAATGAAAATACACTATTTACTGTTTGTGTAGCACTCGGGAGTGCTGTGAGGAGGAGTACCAAAGGAAAAAAAAAAAGCTGCACTGAAATTAATAATTTTGGCTGCACAGCTAGGTTTGAATTACATCTAGTAAATCATGCCTAGGGCAACACACTGAGTGAGAAGAAAATAAAATATTGAATAGTTGCTCATTAAGTGAACACAAGCTATTCCGTGAACTGAATGAGACAGAGTCCCACGGAAAATACAGTATGTGATTTTGTAATTGAAGATTACAAGAGTGCTGAACTAAGGTTGCACAAGCCTTTCCTTATGCCTTTCCAGCATCAAGGATCTGGACAACAAGGAGACCAGGTTCAGCCAGCCTGTGTTACTGAAAGGCAGGTCTTGCTGGACCAACCTGATTCCTTCTATGACAAGGGAACCCACTTAGACACTGCAGTGCTGAACTGAGTCCAGGGAAGGGCACTGGAACGGGTGAAGGGTCTGGAGACAATTCCTATGTGGAGCAGCTGAGGCACCTGGGGTTGTTTAACCTCGAGAAAAAGAGGCTGGGGTGGGACCTTATTGCTCTCTACAGCTACCTGAGAGGATGCTGCAGTGAGGTGGGGGTTGATTGTCCTCTCAGGTAAAAAAGTGATAGGCCTCAAGCTGAACAACAGGAGTATCTGATTAAATATTTGGGGAAATGTCATCACTGAAAATGTTGTCAAGCGTTGGAACAGAGTGCCCAGGGAAGTGGTGGAGGTGTTGGAAAGGGATGCAGCTGTGGTGCTCAGGGACATGGAAGACTTGGCAGTGCTGGGTTAACAGTCAGACTAGAGCATCTTATGGGTTGTTTTCAACCTCAGTAACTCTATGATTCTATGAATAGCCCCCCACCCTCCTATCTCACCAGCCTGCGTGCAGAGAGATGCTCTGGAGTGCACTGTGTGAATGCCCCCCACAGTACTCTGCCCTTGGCACTGGCAGCTGGAGAAGAATGGGAGGGTTGCACCAGCTCACCCACAATCAGCCTCTCAGAGCCAGGGAGAGAATAGTGTTCTGTCTTGTGGAGAAATTGGAAGTTTATTTTGTCCCAGCTTGGAACTCATCCTGTCTCTAGAAATTTGGTGTAAATGCAATTCAGATGAGTGATTAAAATCTTGACTGTAGAGCCAAGAAGATTGGGTAGCTCAGGCAAACTACCTTCACTGTGAATTTTGAGGTGTAGTTGGCTTAGAATATGAAGCTCAGACTTTGAGTGTCATAGCAGGACTACTACACAGACTGCCAAGGAGTGGGTACAGTCCCAAGAACCCATGTCCATTTTAAACCTTGCACTTTCCTTGAGAGTAGGAGTTTGGAACAAAAGTTGAAGATATCAATGAGGGAGCAAACATTCTGTCGTTAACGACATTCTGTCGTTATTTTTCAAGCAAGTTGCAGCAAAATGGGCCATACATGAAGTAAATGTGAACAGACCATCATGGATAATATGAGTTTTGACTGTGGCAGGAAGAGCTGCCACTGGACAGGTGGTTGGCAGTAGCTCTCCACTGGGCACACAAATACTGATAGCAGTGTGTATGGCTTTATTCTAGCTGGAGTGTCTGGTTTGCTACCACCAAACACTGAAACAAAATCTTGCTATTTTAAAAATAGCTTTTATATAAAGTTCAAACTGCTAACATCTATAATGAGTTTGAGCCCCTCTGTTTCTTGGCACCTGATGTTTTCCTCAGCTGAGGACTGGCTCCCAGAGTGGAGATGCTCACCTCTTCCTGAGCACTCTGTGTTTTCAAAATGGGCACTAACAAAGCAAGCAAAACCTTCAAATTCCTCAGAAGTTATCCAAGAAGAATATATTTCTCAGTCTTGGGAAACAGTTTTATTTATAGGTTCACCCAGAATACTTGGCTGGATATTTTCTGTGTGAATTGATGCAAAGGAGTCTGGTGTGACTGTATGTACAAGACAAAGGCAGACACACCCCATATTTAAAATATTCCTGGTTTACTGTAGTCTATCATATTTTCATGTTTGTTTGTCATAGCAGGCATGTCTGTAATTATGTGCTGATGGCACATTCTTACTAACTGAAAATATTATCAAAAAATACCGAGCTATCTCTAGATGCAGACCTTGTTTGTGACAGCAGTGTTTGCTATCGAATCACAAGCCACAGAAAGCAGTGATTTGCACAAGAACATCTAATGCATAAGAAGTGTGCTGAACACTACCTCTGCACAGGAAGAGGGAAGGAAGAAAAACATATTCATCTCGGTAGTGGTTAAACGATAGTGCAAACCAGTAATTACGTGTAAATTATGACCTTGCCCCCTTGCAGTCAGCTCCTCAGTAAACATGACTGCTTCTAATTTCCATGCCCTCAGCAATAAAAGTCACTGTTTTCAGACTAACTTAAATTCTTTTCTTCAGCTTATTTTTTTGATGAAAAGATATGTTTTTATACTTCAAAACCTTAAATGAAATGCTGGGCTTTTTAATATTTAAGGGATTATAATTGAAATATAAAACTGGTGGTAAAGTATTAGCTTTTATAAATTTCACTCTCTTCCTTTAAGCTTTTCTATCATTAAAGAGCATTACTTACAAGTTTAAAATTTAGAGACTTTTAAACATACATATTTTTCATTCTCTTTTGACATTCTGTAATGTTTCCAAAGTAATGTTGGAAAGTTGTAGAAAATATGTGATAAAAGAAAGAAAGAAATGAATGCTTCTCATGTAATGTACATGGAAATAAAAGAAAAAGTACAAAAAGAACATGGGAGAAAAATGAGAAAGAAGCACTCAAAATTAATTTTTCAAAAACACAGGTTAAGAGCACATTTTAAAAAGTAATGGAGAATCTCACTGAACTGGAAGTGACTTAATTAATGGAACTTATCCCATTTTTAAATATTTCTAACTTTTCTATTTCTTTAAACAATAAGTGGCAAATAAGAACTGAGCCCCAGAGCTTACATATTATCATGCATTTTGGTGTGACAAACTGTATCTACACACAATTATGTGCTATCAGTTGCTGAAGTGGAATTCATTATTTCCTACCTTAAGCTGTCCTATAAATTTGCTCTGCGCTGTTAAGCAGATATCAAGTTCTGCCTAGAGACAGAAACACTGCTGATGAGCAAGGGAGATCTTAATAGCTAAGTTTGTTGATGCTTCTATTAAACTCAAGAAACATTTTGAAGAAAAGACAGAAATCATTCTTCCATGAGCAGCTTCTCAGCATTTCCCCTCTAATGTCCTCGTGAAGCACAGAGACGGGGTCATGGTTTCAGTTCCCTTGTGTGGGTTAATGCAGAGCACATTTTGAAGCAGAATTGCCTAGAGCTAATCTCCTTGCACTGGACAGGCCTAAGGGTCATGATGATGTCTCCTGGGTAACCCAGGTTCTTATCTGCATTGTGCTCTCCTGAGGTTTCTAGTGGCATGTCCACTGATGGCTGGAGAAGTTTCTGCCTGACCCACTATGCTAATTCTTGCCAGAAAACTTCCCTGGGATCTCTCTGTGGGCTTGGCACGTGCCAGGGCAGCACACGGATGTGCCAGACACATTCCCATGGAGCTACTCCCTATCCAGGCCGGTGATGTCTGCAGGTTGGTGAATGGTAACCCCCTGTCTGAGACACAACCTGAGTCAACAGCTCCACCACAGCAGGGCTGGAGGCTTTTGTGGGTAAATGGGATTTAAATAATTGGCAGGGGCAGGAATGAAACCTGACTTAACTTGATTAAAGAGGAATCCTAGCTCAGCTCTGTGCATGTGAAGTGCTGCTCACTGATGTTTTGTCTGCTAAGATCAGAAACGTGTTTACTGCTATGACCTACTGGAGTTCGGACACTTTTCCCACTGCGACACACCTTTAAATGCTTTGCAAATATCAGCAAACTCAGTTTCACAATGGGAGTTTCTGCTGGCAGGCAGACTGAATCTTGAATTTTTGGATGAGGAAATAAGGCAGGATTGGTGACTGGCTCCAGGCCACATCCCCATGTCTGCGTGGCACTGGGAAGCCCTGTAGAAAGACATCCAGGCTAGCACGGATTTCTATCAGAATGGGCTCCACCCTGGCTAATTAGTCTGCTGCTGGAGAGCAAGGTCTATCCAGCAGGGCAGAGAACTCTGCTAATGCAATCCTGCCTCCAGATGCTTCGTGTGGGGATCCCACAGCTGCTCTGCAAAATGCTTCTCCAGCTCCAATGACTTCACAAAGAATGAAGTGTTTTGTGGCTCGAGGACAGCATTTGTGAGAACACGTCTCTTGCAGCTGTACTCAGAGCTGAGAGCTCAGAACTCCTTTATTTTTGTTTTCTTTTAATTTATTTATTCAATATTTGTTTATTTATAATTGAGCAACCACAACAAAAACAAAGAGATTAAATAAAAGGATCCAATCCCCCAAAATATGCAACTGTAGTTCATGACAGTGTAGTTGCAACAGGGAAGTCAGGAACTTGCTGTGACTCAGTGGCTGATTGTAAACTAAAACACAGGGAGGGAGTGCCTGACTCAGCAGATGCCGGAGCCTTCAAAGGGATTAAAGCTGTTGCCAAGGTGCTCCACCCTTTTTTTTCCCCTTTAAATGTGTCTTAAGTCTCTTATTCTTGCATTACATTATATATAAAAAGCATACATGCTATTGAATTGGCACATCCAGAATAGGGAGCACTTAAACAATCAGATTTTTCCAAAGGATTACAGTTTGATTTGATCTGCATATGCAAACCATTTCATCACTGCAGAATCTCTTCCCTAGAATTAATATCCCCCACCCCCCACCTCCTCAGATTTATAAACACAGTAGATGCAAACATTTCAAAAGAGGTAGTCTAAAAAAACCCCACCAACCAAAGTCTTCACCAAAAGAAATATTTGCATGCTGAGCACACCTGCAAACCTCTTGGACCACAACTTCAAGTCCCCTGGCACCCTTCTAGAGCTGCTGTGTCACTGTGGCTCCTTTGGGAAATTGCTCTCAGGAGCCTTCTCCATTGCAAGATGAATTGATTTCTAGGGGGCTAAGACAGTTCCCCATGCCAGGTACCAAACAATTTCATAACTTCTGCCTCTGTGTAACCTTTTAAACTGAAAAGATAAAAAATGCAGGGAGTCGACCTATGCTTAAAAAGCTTTGCTGGCATGGCAGTAGTATAATTACAACAGTAAAATCCCTACTGTGTGTTCAGTCCTACCATCAAAAGGCCTTTTTGTTGTTATAATGTAATCTGTTCAGCAAAGTGGTTTAATTCCTACCAGCAAAACAGCTCTTTTTTTTGCTGGTATAAGCTGTTTCTCTGTGCAGGGTGTTGGCTGTGGCAGGGCCAGTGCTGTGCCTCCACCAAGTGCTGATGTGCCCAGAGGATGAGCTACCATTTTCCAGCTCTCGGGGCTGAGGCATTGACGCACCAAAGGGATTAGAAGGTGTGTGATGAGTATAGGGTCAAAAGGGAATTTCAATGCACCGTTCAGTCTGGCTCCTTTGCATAAGCCCTTTATATTTTTAAATCCATGTCTTTACTCTGCAGATTTGTTGGCCAGGGTTGAGCTGGGTTGCCTGCACAACCCAGCACAATTTCTGACACTGAAGGCATGTTTGGACTGATACTGAGAAAAACAATGGTTTTTTTTCACAGGACTGTGAACTAACTCCTCAGGTTTAATGTTCTCTCGGCCCATCACTTTTGTAGAAAAATTTGTTTGAATCCAGCTGTGGCTTTCCATATACATAAATATACTGAATGTCACCTACCAGGCTTGGTGACAGCTGATGCAAGGTGCCACCAGAGAAATGCAGATGCTCAAGTGGGGTTTCACACTTGTGCTGGCTCCACCCCTCAGTCTTCCCTGCTGATTTTTTTGTGGGGACAGTGCCAAATTTTGCACTTGGCAGATCAAGGATGGGATTTTAGATGCCCTTCCTGTCACCCTGTCCTTCCCAGGGGTGGGAGCTGGGGTGGGTGGTACACAGGGCAGTGACAGATCAGGACATGGATAACACCTCCCTGATTCCATCCCTTACCCCATGAGGAAAGGCACAGCCATAGGGTTTAAGGCTTTTTCATAAATATATGCAGCATGTTTGTTTTTACTCACATTTCATCAGTTTTTATTTTAGTCTAATTTCAATATTCTGTGGGATTGGTGCCAGAAATAATAAAACACAGCAATAAGCAGTATATTCTCTTAGCCAGCCCAACCATTGACTATTTTGGGGTTTTTTTTAGTACTTAAGAAACAAAATGCTTCAACCTGTTTTATCAAACCGCCTGGCCCTCCCATGGCAGATCACTGGAGCCATTTTCAGGGCATTGCATGCCAAAAAAAGCAGGGACAATCTGGAAGGAACAGGTGTATTGGCTTCTGTTGCTGCTTGAAGGAGTAAACACCTAATTTGCTGCTCCCACAAAGGAGGTAAACATTTAGTTCACAAAAAGTTTCCTTCCCTCTGAGAAACTCCCACTGGTGTCGACCTAAATAAATTCCAGAAGTCAGTATTTTTTTTTTTTAAAGAGCTTTCCTTCCCTCAATGGCACACTATTTTGCATTGCAACTGCCTGTAAAGAGAAATGTTTTTTGCAATCAGGCTGGACATTTCACTCTCTAGGGTGGTTTTGGCTGGAAGGAGCTGTGCTGAGGTACAGCAGTTTGGGCTGACCTCCTTCTTGCTGCTGGTGTGCTTTGGGCTTGCTGTTCTCATCAGGAGCTTTCCAGGAGACATACTTCAGTCCAAACTCTTCCCAGGATGAAAAAAGATAAAAAATAATAGAAAGTAAAATTTGCTGCTGATGAAAAAGGAGTATTTGAAGAGGTATCTTTTGAAGACTCTGGGAGTAACAACACTTTGAGAACCCTAACAGGCCTGGTGGAGATTCATGCAAGGCTAGAGTGTAAATCTGCATGTGCTCCATGTGTCTGTGAGGCACCTGAACTGAGCCCAGAGTCCCCCCTGCCTGCCTCCTGTCCCCTCTCCATTAACTTCAGACTCTCACACTGGGAGAAGCTTCCTAGGAAGACTGAAGAAGAGCAGGATTTGGATCTGGGGATGTGCCAGAACAAACCAACAAAAAGAGCACTATTAGTAAATTGCTCTTTTGCTTTGCTTGTTGAATACAACAAACCCAACCATTTTCACTGTCTTAGATTTCTTAAACTCCAAAAAGGGATTTCTTAAACTCCAAAAAAATCTTCATTCATACTTTTAGAATACCATGGTATCTCAGAGTTAGCTACCTTCCTGTCTTTAAATATATTCCTTTTGTTTCTTTTCTGGTTATGAGATTATTTATTTGAGCTGAAAATAGGGCCAAAAATCTACAGGGTTGTACCTAAGAAGTAGTTTTCAAAATCAGAGTTCTCATGTAACCTGACTTGCAGAAGTTTTGGGTTTTTTGTTTGTTTTTTTTTATCTGATTGATATCTACCCTTTGTCTATTCTCCACAGTGTATTTCTAATTCTTTAGAGTGCACCTGTGACAAGTGAGTCTTTCTGAGGTTTGCATTCAATTTGCAAATTGTACATCTGAAGCTGAAAAATAAGCTCTGTATTTTTGTGGTGAAATGAGGTTTGCCAGGTCCCTTCAGAAGCGACAGCAGTTTTGTGGTTTGTTTCAGTTATCATGGGCTGGTGAACCCTTTGGTGCCCTCATTGTGTGCAATGGGGGTTTTTGGGTGCGTGGTTTTTTGGGTTTTTTTTTCTTTTTTTTTAAAGAACACCTGCAGAGCAGTGGAGAACACTCTGGTTTCTAGTTTTGGCCACGCAATTGTAAAACAACTCTGCCAATACCATCCTTCAGGATATCTGGGAATGACTGTTTTCCACCTGCTGTTCAGGTCACTCAGTTTTAGAGCTCAGTATTCTCTTCAGACTCTTGAAAGGTATTTGCTATGTCCACTTGACACTTTTCACAAGCTTGTTGTTTAGGCAGTTGAATTATAGACAGTGATTTTTTTGTAGTCCAGGATCTCAGGGTGTTCTTGTACTTGTCTCATCTGTGTTGGAGAATGTATGTTATAGATGGCTGGATCCTTGATGTGGTCAGTCTGGGCACTTTTTTTTTTTACCTCCAAGAGACAATATTTCTTTTAAATTACCTTTTCTAGTTTTAGCCTAGCATTTTCCAATGCTGCTTAGACCCTCTCAGCTTGCCCCTCTTCCCAAAATCACGCATCTCCTTATACCGTCCAAATTTCATGTATTTTTCAAGTGAAATGCTTGTTTTCCAAGTTAGAGTTTGCAGAGCCAGGGTCTCCCTGTGGGAGTGCTGAACATGTGCATTTGTCAGTAGGGTTTCTGAGGGGCACCTGCCAGAGCCCTGCATGAGACAGGGTGTACCCAGCACCAGACCTCTCTGCAGAATGGTGCTCTCTGTGGGTGGGGTGGCTTCGCTTTTTAAAAATTTATACATTCCCTTCAAAGCAGGTATTCAGTTTCTCTTGCAGTGACACCAAATGAAAGCGTGTTTCTTTTCTCTTGCCTTCATTCTATTTAGCACCTACTCCTGATTTGGCCTGGAAGAAAGAGTTGCCCAAGGGTGAATTGCTGTCTGACTGCTTTTCCAGTTCTGTCCAGAGCTGAAGTCCTTGTCCTGGGAAGATACTTTTGATCTCCTTCTCATCAGTTCTTCACTGAAATTATTCTCCCTCTCATTTTTATCCCACTGATGTTTCCTTTTCCTTTAAAAAATGGTTATTTATCATAGTCCTTTACTGAGGAACAGTTACTCTCTATTATACAATATTCTTCTAATATTTCTGTCATTTCCTTTAAAATATTTGAGTATTTCATCATTATAATATTAAATTGCACAGAGCTATGACCTAGCCTCAGAGGAAACTCACTAGAAACATTGCTGTCTCTCTGTTTCTGTATAACTTTCAAAACTACCAAAGAACTAACATCCTTTCTCACTTAATCATGTGAACCTGGGTTTGATTTCTCTCTTGCTTCTTATGTGACTCAATGCTGCATATCTTAGAGAAATTCAGGATTTTTTTTTCAGTGGTGGAGGCTTTATCAAGAATTCCAGTTTTTGAAAGTTAACAATATTGTTTGCTACTATCTGCTTTCCATAAATCTATTGTTTGTTTTTTTACCTCCACGATAAGCCTTAAACTCAGATCTTTTATCTGCTCTTCTGTGGTGCTCCTGGGGTTTCTGTCAGAGCAGGAGGATGGTGCATTTGTTCTTGCAATCACTGGGGTAGAATCAGTTCTCTGTCAGGTAGCTGCAGCTTAGTGACTGCTGTGCTGAAAACCAATATTAAAGGTGTGATGACCTTCTCCACCAGCTTTTAACACTTTGAGACTACAAGTTAGCTGGACCAGTTAATTTCCATATGTTTAACCTTTTGTATCTTGATTTCACTTCTTGAGTATTTCTACCTCTGTTGCTAACCTTTCTAGATTTTTTAATGGTTAACAGATAAGTATTTGTTGCTCTCAGCTTTCAGCCCTTTAAGATTTTATCCATATTTACAAGGCTGTTTTATCTTTTTATTTCAAGCAGATTAACATGCCAATCACACTATTTTGTTCATTGGGTTGTTTGTAATATATATGTAGTGTATTTATCTATCTATCTATATAGTGTATATATCTATATATATTTATATGTAATAAAATCTATTTATTATGTTCTCTTTTATCTCTTTTCTTGAATATTTCTCAGCTATAATTGATTTTTTTTTTGTTTAAACTTCCTCTTCCAGGTGATTTTGTGAATAACAATTCCCAGCTTTGTGAACCTGGAACTTCCAAAGAACTAAATATAATTCTGTTTGCACATAATTACATCTGTTAAATGGCTTAAGCAAAGTCAATTTCTATTCTCTGATCAGTTTTTCCGTGGCAGAATTCCTTTCATGTGGATACAATTTGTTCTGAGCATGAAAAGTGACATGTAAAATGTCTTGAGGACACTTGGGTGTTGGAGCCAAGAGACACACAGCACATTTCACTCTGCAGTCTGTCGGTGCAGATTTTTGTGGTGTCGTGGTTTCACCCCAGCCAGCAGCCAAGCCCCACACAGCCACTCACTCACTGCCTCACCAGAGGGGTCTGGAAAGAATCAGAAGGGTAAAAGATGGAAAACTTGTGGGTTGGGATAAAGACAGTTCAATAGGGAAAGCAAAAGCCACAGACTCAAAGAAAGAAAAACAGGGAATTAATTCACTGCTCCCCATGGGCAGGCAGGTGCTCAGGCATCCCCAGCAGAGCAGGGCTGCATCACACATGACAACGACTTGGAAAGACAAACACCATCGCTCCAAATGTCCCCACTTTCTCCTCCTTATCCACAGTTTTAAACACTGAGAATGATGTCACGGGTCTGGAACACCCCCTTGGTCAGTTTGGGTCACCTGTCCTGGCTGTGTGTCCCCCACCCTCCCATGCACCCCCAGCCTCCTCACCAGTGGAGTGTGAAAAGCAGAAAAGGCCTTGGCTCTGTGTGAGCCCTGCCCAGCAACAACAAAAACATCTCTGTATTATAAACCCTGTGCTCATCTCAAATCCACACACAGCCCCATAGCAGCCCCTGTGAAGGAAGCTGACTCTGGACCCAGCACAAGCAGCTGGGGAGAAGCTTGAGGAAAGGAGCACCTGCACTCTGCTGTGGGGGCCAGGCTGGACTTTCTGTGCTTGTGCAGTTGGGACATTCGAGGCATCTGCTGCTCAGCTGTCTGTCATCAAGGAGTGGAGAATCACAGAGCACCACTTTCTAAAATTTGTGCTCACTGCAACCTTCCTAAACTGCAGCTTACCAGGATTTTCAAGTTCTTACTTACTATAAGGATTTAGTTATCAGGTTTCAACAAGATGAGCTGGAGTGAATTTGTGCTCCTGTGAGGGTCTCAGTCCCTTTTGTCTGTGGCCAGTGCTCATATGACTGGAGCAGAGGCTACTGAACTCTTCTCCAGGTGCCAAAGTGATGTACTTCATTTTGTTCCAAACATCTTGAGCTGAAAATATTCTTTTATTCTTCCTCCAATTTCCTCCTTTGTGTTAACATCATGTTCTTTGGTCTAGGCAGCAAGGGACCTAGAAAGTCACTTCTACTGAGATAGGGCAGGGGTGGCCTGAACTCCCTCAATCCTTCTTTCTCTTCAAGGTAAGATTAAGTCCAACAAACGCAGTAACATTTCAGTCACTATTGTATGTACCTCCTGATTTCTTCAACAAAAAATCAGGATTTGTCCTGTGGATGATAGCCAGCATGCCTACACACCTTCAATTTAACTTCAGAGTTGATTAATTTTGTATAAATTTAAAACAGGAGGTTTATGCGGGAAAATAAAGTAATTATATAATTAAAATTTGTATGAAGCACACAAGGAGAGTGAATTAAGATGACACAGGCAACATCTGTCCCAGTACATTATGTTTTTGAATGCTGAATACATAATGTGCTTACATTGATTTGGGTATACATAATGTATATATTAAGGGGTTTAAAACCTTTCAATTTTATATATCCTTATAAATTTTCATGTTGGACTATGCATCTTTTTAGCTTAAACTTTTCCCAGATATTCTCATAGACCACTTTAAAAAAAAAAAAAACAACAAAACAACAGAAATCCTAACAGTATGTGAAGCATATGAATGACCAGACAGAAAAAAAACATGACATAAAATAAAGACTCATACAGCTATGGTTATTTTCTGGAAAACAGATAGAATATTTTTTCAAAAAAATTCTGAATTTTTATAATCTTTTCCAGTTTCTTGTTTTGCAACTGAACTCACAAGTTAAGCATACTTATCTGTGTTTGCCAATGGAGCATCCTTTGCCAGCTGAGTAGCAGCTGGAGATATAGCCTCTGCTGCAGCTGAACTTGGTTGATAAGTTCCTAGTTTTTGAAATGGACTGGGAATAAGTGGGGAAGAAGTGAGTAGACCCCCAGGGCACTCTTCCCTCTGCTTGAGATGGAGCTATCCCATGGCCATGAAGCCAAAGCCTTGGCAGAGCCTCCCTATGTAGTTCAATCACAGTAATTCAGCCTGGAGCTGAAGATTGTATTAGTCACAGTGCATCCTTGCTGGCAGAAAGGGCAGGGGGAAAAGCAAGCATTTCCATCACTAAAACCAGCTAATAATAGCCTGAGCTTAGCTGCAAGCAGAGAGAAGGTGGGAGAGGTGACACAGGAGAGCTGAAGCAGTCTGAAACAGGCGTGTGGCTGCTGCTGGTGGAGCCAAAGGCTTGAATTTCTGCCATCACGCATGAGGGAGGCAGCAACAAAGTGATTAATTTCTCCTTGGCAGGTGATTAATTCTCTGTGGCTTCCAAGAGAGGCTGCCAAAGCTGGACAGAATCCTGCTAAAGGTGCTCAAATACTCCAAACGTGGAAACTGGATGAGAAGACAGAAGTTTGCTTCTGAAAAATGAAGCCTTTACAAAGCACTTGTGGGACAGCAGAGCTGATGGATGGCTGTGAGCAGGGGAGCATGGCAATAATGTGCACTCTAAAGGAGAGCCAGGAACTCTTGAATTTTAATCTGAAGACTGATGCCAGCTCTTTCCCAGATCCTGGGTAAGGTGAAGTCCACTCTTGTTGAAACCACAGGGGGTTTTTGCATTCATTCCAGGCAGACCAGGATGTCACTCTTCTTGAAGAAGGAGTAACATTGACTGCAGGGAGGTAAGGTGTTAGGAATAAATTAACTAACTTTTACAGTGATACATACAATGTTATCACTGCCAAACAATCCCTCCCACGTAAAAATAAAGTTAACATTAAGTTTTATTTAAGAAAAATAAAATAATTACAATCCAAACCACTGGCTGATACGATGTGTTGAAAGGCTCTGCATAGCCAAATGTTTCTGTACTTATGGCCCATTACATTTCAGTTCTCCTTCCATAGTTGCTGAGCTGTTAACTTGCCAGAAAACTTCCCACTACATCATAATCAAAAAAGTAAATATTTAATACCCTCTGCCCTGCACTCAGTGTGAGCAGAGATCCAGTTCCAGTACCTGTGGCAGCATGAGAAATTTGGGGTGGGAGCAGAGCTGAGGAGGAGAGCGATGGAGAGAGCTGGGGTGAGGGAGTGGTTAACTCTGCTGCATGTTGGCTGGGTTTCTGGGGTTTTTATGCACACAGGGCAAGGATCCATTTCTGGCAGTGAGGGAGCTGCTGATCACATCCCTGGCTAGCAGGGCCCAGAAGTGCCTTGTCACTGCCACAGGGTCATGGGCTTTTCTTGTGACCTGTGCTCATTCATGTTGCTGGAAAATAAAACCATTCACCATGAATTCAGGAAGCAATGCTAGTTTCAAATAAACACACATGAAACAATAGTTTCCCTGTTTTGGAAGGTATTGAGATAGGTGTCTTTTTTTCCACATAGGCAGCTTGTTTAAGAAGGGACAGAGATTAATGAGTAAGATATCTCATAGAATATGAGAATTAAAAAGTTTAAAGTTTCTGTATGTACAAAGCCCTGAAACTTTTTTTTTTTTTTTTTTTTTTTTTTTTTTTTTTTTGTGTGGGTTTGGTTTTACATAGCGTTATATCCTTTTAGTTTCACTTTAGCTTTTTGTATTTAGTATGCCCCAGAGTGATAACCAGAGGGCTGGACTTGACTCACAACACAAATGTCATGAAACAGCAAACCTTTAACAAAGCCCCTGGTGTCATTGGACATCTGGCTGTGTTTGGGAAGGGTCAGGCTGCTAAGAGATGTGTGCCACAGAGCAACAGGGCACTGTGTAACACATACAGTTGGGCACTGGCAGAAACAAGGCAAAGGTTTGGGTTGGCTAAATTTCACAAACATTAAATATAATCTGAGAAAATCACAAAGCTGATTACCATTGAAAGGTGCAACTGTGAAATGTTGCAGTATCCTGAAAAGAAGCTTTCTTGAAATTATCATTAATTTAATTTTCACACAACTTATCCTAGGATTTATGTTAGACACAACCACAAATAATCAAGAAAGAACAGATGAATAACAAGGTGACAGCCTTTCCAGATAATACATAGTTGTTTAGGGTAGAGGAAAATAGAACTTTAATAAAGCACCCTTAGTTTTAAGTGAATAATGTGGAGGTCTCTTTCAGTTATTAAAATTTCGACCAAAAAAACTCTTGGAAATATTGCAGGTACTTTTCAGATACATCTCATGTTAATATTCAGAAGAATTATAAAGGTAAGTAGCACCTTATATATGATGAGAAAAACAATATAGGAATATAATAATATCACTATTTAAATTCATGAACCCATCTCATATATTAGAAGTAGCTATGGTTGGTCCAACTCAAGAAAAGATACAGAAAAACTGAGAAAAAAATCCAAAACACACAAACAAAAAACCCCAACTTGAAACAAAAAACTGTAAGACATTCACAGTAGTTTGGTTCTCTTTGGCTTGGAAAAGACAAAGTACCGTGAATGGAATAATGCATTGTTTTATGAAACCTTAGAGATATTAGAGAGAAATTTATGCAGATTGCATGCTGTTCTCTTAGTTTAACAGATTCAGAAGCACCCACAGAAATTATTAAATAGAATGCAGTATAAACACAAGGAAAATCTGTTCCACACTGTATGTAATTATGTAGAATTGATTGTTACTGAATGACACAGAGGTGAGGAATACAAATGGTCTCAAAGGTATTAAATGAAAAAGGAAAGGTCAGTCTCTCTGAAGCAAATAAACACATTGCTTCCCTCAGGTGCTGAAGTCTAAGTCACAGATGGCTGGACCAGGGAGGATGGAGAGTCCTTGTGCTCAGTGTGTCCTCTGCAAGCATCAGCAGCCACTGCAGGGGACACTCAGTGCTCTGGACCTTCCAGCTTGCCCATTCTGGGACCTGCCACTTCCATATTCCTGTGCCTTAGTTTTCATTTTGGAAATCTAGGTTTGCTTACTGATTTGATAAAATCGGATCATAATGAATTAGAATTCCCTGTGGGACAAACTATCCTAATTTTGTATAATTCTTACATCTGTGACATGAATCAGTCTAACTTGTGTGGATGAGGGAACCAGGATGTGTTGAAAAGAATTCTATGCTTTCTTAGGGAAGAAGTTTTTCTTTAGAAGTAAATATTTTTTTCTCTAAAGTCAGACAAGGTTATGTGTAGTATTTTGTCCCCATGTGATGTTATTCCTCTCCTGAATACATGCTGCAGGCAGTAATTTGAGGCCTAAATATGTGTCTAGCTGTAAAGACCTAAGTGATAAGCAGACCTTGGAAATACAGAATCACAGAATTACGGAATAAGCTGAGTTGGACAGGACCTATAAGGATTATAGAAGTCCAGGTCCTGGCCCTGCACATCACCATCCCCAGGAGTCACACCCTGTGCCTCAGAGCAGTGTCCAAATGCTTCTTGAACTCTGTCAGGCTTGGTGCTGTGAACACTGCCCTGGGGATCCTATGCCAGTTCCCAGCCACCCTCTGGGTGAGGAACCTTTTCCTGATATCCTCCCCTGACACAGTTTCAGGCCATCCCCTCAGGTCCTGTCACTACAGGGAAGAGATGAGTGCCTGCCCCTCCTCTTCCCCTCACAGAAAGGTTTAACTGCAGTGAGGTCTCCCCTCAGTCTCCTCTTCTCCAGAGTAAGCACACCGAGTGACATCAGCCACTCCTCACACAGCCTCCTCTCAAGGCCCTTCACCATCTCTGTTGAATACATTCAGCTTCTAGGGAATATGACAAAACTTTGACTTCTCCCCCCTACTTTATTGTGTGCATATAATATGGTATCATCTGTGGGTGCATCCCAGAAAAATCCTGCAGGCAGCTGCAGCAGAGGGCAGCTGTGGATTGACCCCAATACCTGTGACTGCTCAGACCAGCACCTCCAGAGCAGGACCACTGCATGTGCAGGGCCACTTGTGTGTGTAAGAGACTGTCCCCAGCTTCTCCAGCAGCCTAACTGGGTCAGTGAGGAGTCTGATTGTTTGCTCAAATAATTAGCCTTGAGAATAGGCAGGTCTTTCCTGGGAAACAAGCTAGCAGACTAATAATAGCTTTACTTTGGTAAAGGAGATGGTGTGTACCTTTTCAGTCCTAAAATCCTGTTTGTGGATACAGCCCAGCAAAGAGTAACTCTGGAAATAGATGCCTATAGTTTTCCTAGCAGTATTTCAGTTCAGTTCCTAGTGCTGTTGTTACAACAGAGGTGCCAGAGAAACTGAGGCAGTAAGGCATCATGAACTCATCTCTACTGAGACACAGACAGGAAGGCAGGAGCATCACAGGGTAAACCAAGGGGCGGCTCCAGATCGTTAACTTGAAAAACCCACCCAAAACCCAGACATCCACACCCATGCTGTTATTCAAAAACCAGAACATCATCAGGAAGTGCTGAGTCACCATGTGGCCATTGCCTTTTTTTCGTTAAGGTGTTTTCTGAATGTCAAACTTAGGCTGCCTCTTCCCTTTAGATGAAGTAGGTAGTATTACTAGGTGAGCAAAAACCATTTTATGTTTATTAACAATAGTACTGTGCGTAACAGCAAGGAGGAAAATATCTTGTTTTCTAATGTGATGAATGAGTATCCAAAGGACTGGGGACTGGATCCTTGGCCTGTAAGAACTGGGGAGCTTGTAAGAACAGCAAGTCTGTGCAGCTTGGCTACATGATACTGCAAATGCCCAGCGTGATGCTGGAGGTGGGAGCAGTGCTCCAGCCCCTCTTCTCCAGCCCCTCCTCATCCCGTGCCAGTGGAGGTGCCTGAGCACAGGGCTGGGCTGGGCTGTGTGGGTGTAGGGATCTGCAACAACAGGTGTGTTTGCATCAGGAGGCTTAGAAGGGCCCAAACAAGTTGCCCGACATATTTTTACTAGATTATTGCCAAAATGCAATGACAGAGAATCAGAGTTATTGCCTCAAGAAGGTCATGGAAGTTGTTTGCATTTTAAAACATTTTGTTAGCCTATGTTGTGGCATTACTATTAAAGTCACTCATTCAGCCTAATATAATGCATCTAATTATATGACGTGAGCCTCATCTGATGACTTTTGCCAATTATATCTGACAAGGATATTTTAAATGAGAGGCCATGTGTTGCAGCAATTTCAGGAGATGAACACAACAGCATATGGTTTCAAAAATAAAATATCCACTATGTTATTTGCTGTGATTAAGTACCTACTAATGCAATTGTAAGGTAGGGAATCAGGTCTTTCTGGTTTGTGAATTATGCCAGTGCTGAGTCATTGCTGATTTTTTTGAAGTTTTATTATGAATGAAGGGCTGGGTCAATGCCAAATTCCATGTTCCTGGCTGTTTCTTTTGTTCACTGGCAAATTATTCAAATCCCTGGAATCAAGCATGTTAAAATGAAAACTCCAAAAGCTGCAGAAGGAATATCTTAAAAAATTAAAATAACCAGCACAGTGAGTGATCCTGTGGACCTGAACAGAAGATGGTACCAAAAATTAAGAATATTACATCATCATATGACAAAACTGTCACTATGAGAAAACAAAACAAAACAAGCTATTAACACTTTTTGCTGCAGAACAGAGATGTAGCCTCAAATAAGCATGCCTGGGCAGAGGATGAAAGGAATGCAAAGGCATCCTCCATTCCCTCTGAAGGTATCAGAGGGATAAGAAGTGAACAGAGATTAGAGGGCTATTCTTGGTGCCTCCTGTTGCTGTTCAGACAGACACTGAGCAGAAGGGGTGCAAAAATCACGGACCACAGAGTAAGAGAGAGAGCACAGGAGAGAGGAAAAGCAGCACTTTATCTGATGATGTTGTTTAATGTAAACATGTACACAGACTTTTGAACCTCGAGGGATTGTCTGCCTGGAACAACATTCTCCTTCATATCTGTGCTCAGGCCAAATGTGCCCAGCATTGCAGAGAAGGCTGGAGGCTGCCTGTACCCCAAAACACATGGCTGTGAGGAAGTGGAGTGTTGGATTGTGATCTCCCTGGGCCAGGCAGACACACATACACAGGTCCCTGACACAGGAGAAAGGCTGCCCTCCTTGCTCTACTGAAAGTAGGGTGATCCCAGCAGCATGAGTTGAGTCTGGAGGCTGTGGCCCCTCCCTTCCAGGTAAAACCCAAGTTCATCATTAGGTGGTGCTTATTTTCAGGGCAGACAGGCAGCACCAGGGCAATGAGGGAGCAAGCATGAAGGGAGGGAATTCAGGTGAGCTCTGTGCTGCTGAGTCTTGGCTGGGCGGTGGCACATCTGGCACATGGGTGGCAGCAGCAAACTCAGAGGTGAATTTAAATTTTTGCAGAACTGAATCCCAGTGTGTACTGGCACTTTGCTGGGATGACAAGCAAGGTGATTGGCTTCTTTCCAGCCTGTGAGTCCTGCTCTCAAGACAGTCCCAGAGTCTTCCTCTCCTCCTTCACAGGAGAGTAGCAAAGAATATCCATACTGTCCTTCACTGGAAGACTGTCACATTAATGGCAGCAATATCACAGAGATACAAGAAACTTGCATTTAAATCCCTTCCTTGTTGGCTGGCACTCGGACTTGCTTGTATCTCCCAGGAAAACCTAATTACTCCACCTCAGGGTGTTTTGAGATAAATGTTCTTAAAACAATTCACGTTTTTCAACTTTGGCGGAGTATTTTTGTTAAGTCACCCCTACCCTCATCTGAGTGTGAATCCACTTAACCTAGCTAAACCACTTTTGATTTGCCCCAGTGGATATGTAACTGCTTCAAGAAAAGAGGAGTAATTTTAAGAGGAGGGACAGAACAAGCCCTCCAAACCCACTACCTACTTTCATGATTAGACTGCTATGCTGAATGCTAGAAGCTGGGTTACAAGACCTTGTGTGAGAGGTAAAGAGTATTTTTTTGCCAAAGTCTTTAATCACAAGAATATAGGATTAAAGGCAGTGTAGTGGGGAAGGAAGCATTGTATTTTCATTGTATTTTGTGGGAAAAGCCTGTCTTGGCTGTCTTGTGTTGAATGCAAAAGAACATGTGTGATCAAGGGCAGTGCTGTCAGAAGATGATGTTCTCTGGCATGGAATCACCTAGACTCTCTTAAGCCCCTACACTTTACATCTTTCCTTGGCTTGTCTGAGATAATCTGGGCAGCTCCCTGTCCGCATGCAAACTGAAGGATTCCTCTAAAGACAAGTGCAGACAGACACGTGTTCTGCCAGATGAGAGCCAGCTGTGGTCCTGCAGCTGTGTATGTGGCATTAGTACTGTGCTTGAATCAGTGCATCCTGCTGAAAGGCAGGACACAACACCACTGCACACTTCTGAACCACACCTGGCTCTTGTCCATGCCAGCCTGAGGAGCCCATGCCCACTTGTATAAGCCTGGTATAAATTAGTGCTAAAATCTCCACTTGCTCTAAGGAGTCTGAGTACAAAATGTTAGGCACTGTAGTGTTTTGTGTTGTACTTTTGTATGTTTAACTTCTGATTGACCAGGAGAGCCAGGTCTGAGGGCTGGTCCAGAAACTGCATCTGGCAGAACATGGGAAATCTCCTACTGGATGCTGTGGTCTGGGGTCACAACCAATTCAGCTTTGTCAGTGGTAGCCTGAGTCTCTTCTGAATTGTGAATAAGCACTCCAATATATAAGCCTGTATTACAAATTTTGTTTGATTTTGTCTTTTTTCTGCCAGTATGTTGTTTCCAGGAGCAAGTGTTCTGACTCGGAGTTTATTCCATATCAGCTCCTACAAGTTTAGTTCACTAACTTCAATTCAGGTGACAAATATTGAAGCATAAACATTCCCCATAGAAGTTGCAGAATCCTGTTTTTGAGACCAGATACAAGATAAGATCCATATTTAGCACTGGGGGAAAATTATTTCCTTGTGTTCATTAGTGACTAAAGGAACTTGATTTTTGGAAGGTAGCAGAGTGTAGTTCTCCAATTTTTGGTTATTCTGGGCTTCATTTTTTAATTTCTTCAAACAGTGATATTGTGCTGTATGACATTGTGATATTGTGTGTAATATGGGAGAGATTCAGACTAAAGACACAAAAAATATAATAGAGAAAAGTTCTCAACATCTTGAATTTTCATTGTGCATTTTTGTTCGAGATACTGACATATATAATCATAATTGCCAAAGTCTTCTAACTAGTGCTTGTGCATGTGTTTTAAAAATGCAAGCAACCCCATCAAAGGGCCTCTAGCTTTTTGATTCTCTGAGAAATGAAAAATATTCAGCACATTTTTGGAAACCGCATTTAAGTCAACCCTGAAAGTGGGGCTGGACATTTAATATTCAAAGAATTTTAACAACTTCAGCATGAAGTAGGAAAAAATAGAGTTGCACTTAGGATCCTGGTGTCTGCCAAAATAATACCATCACGTTTTTCATCTTCAGAGTCCTTTGCACACAGTGAATGGACACGTTTAGGTGCATTAGCCTTGAGGTGTAGGCTGGGTGGTGCTAATGCCTATTTGCATTCACTGAAATACAGGGCTGCTCCCAGATTTAGCAGTGTGTGTGGCTGAGGGCAGTGCTAAGGTCTGGCCCACAGGCTGAGTCAGGCCCAGGGAATGTTTGGCAGGGCTCTGCCTGGAGCCAGGATGGCCATCCCAGAGGGGCAGCAGCAGGGCTGGAGCAGGGCAGCCCATCCAGCTGTGTGAGCACACCTGTGCTGCTCCCATGCTGGCAGAGCCCTGGGTGCTCTGGCTTTGGAGGCTGGAATGCTTGACCTCACATTGCACGTTTCACAAAGCTGAGTTTTTTTGTTATTTGGACATTCTTCTGATGTCACCAAAAACATTATGAGCTTTAATTTATTTACTACCTTTGCAGCTTTACCGTGAGTTTTGGACGATCTTATAATTTCAGTTTTGCTGCTGAGAAACTAAGCACAAGCTTGCTGAAAGCACCTTCTGTTGTTTATTGTATTTTCTGAGACAGTGAGGCCCTGGGCCACAGAACACAGAATTAAGTCCAGGCATTTTCACCCACAGCCAGGATCATTCCTGCTCACTGCTATGAACGCACTCCATAGCCTCTGCTGACTACCCACCGTGTCTGACCTCTGGAAAACTAGGAAGGTGACATGAGTTACCAACATTCTCATGAAAACACTGCCTAGTATCAGGAGCCCTACTGGCATATGCTCAGAGAAAGTCCTGTCTCTAGGTGACATTTCTTTTTAAGCAATTAAAGTATTTTTCCTCCATTTCTAACTTGTATTTTCTCCTCACGGATTTTGTGGCAAATGTGGAAACACTGCCATGGACAGCACTTGAATTCACTGCACAACCCAGCTCTTTCCAGGTGCACCAGCTGAAGCAGCAATTGTATTTGAAGTAAAACAACGTGTGAGTGACCAGCTTTAATTCTACATTTCCTCTCTTTGGAGACTTGGCAGTCTCAGCATCTCTGTTGTGCACTAATTTATAAATGAGCTTGTGGATTAGGTAGAGGATATTTGGAGGGGGATGTGGAATTGTTTATGCTCCTGATGCTATCAGCCCAAACAGCACATGATGTCAGTAGGCAAGTACCCTCTCTTTAGAGAGAAAGAGAGTGGGTTAGAGTGACTGGAAGCCAATAGCTGCTTTCTCAGCTCGTGTTTTCAGTACTAAAGGACCTACAAGCAGTTCCCTGGTCCTGGAGGGGTCTGGTATCCAAAGCCTCTTGGTTGCTTGCCACAAAGCAGAGGTTTTGCTGTCAGTGAACCTTTCTGTGTGGAGGGAGGCTGGGATACCATTGCAGCAGCTGTCCCACTTCCAAAGACCAGATGACTTTGTCTTCTTCTGGCAGGAATCCTCATCTGGGCTGTGAAGGTTTGGTTAATTGATGGATTTTTAGGTCAGGGATCCATATTTTGACTATTAGAGCAATTTATGCACATTTAATAGTGAGAAAATATTTTTATTCTTTTTTCTGTGTTAACAGAAGAAAATGGAAAAGGAAGGTAATCTTTTCTTTTTCTATTGTGTGACCTTGCTCTATTGAACTTAATGACTGTTTTTATGTGCTGCTCAGTAGGAGCAGAGCCAGCACTGACTGCCTCCCACTAGAGTAACACTGAGTGGATTTCCTGAGCTTGCTGTGCTTCATCTCCTTGGTGTGACCCTGCAAGCTACTTGTGGCATGGGAGAGAAAAAAGTGAAAATAAAGGGAAAATAAAACCTTTCCTGCATGCATTGGGAAGGAGTAATCATGGATGGCTTTGCCCTGGTGCAAGTGGTGTGGCTTCAGGACCTGGTCTCTTCCCCAAGCCTATGCAGAAGATGTGGAGAGGTTTAGATCCCTCTGTGAGTAGGGATTCCCATTGTGCACAGCCCTGGGCAGGCAATTCCTCTACTCAGCTGGAAGCTTCATGTCTGCTTTATATCTTTTGCTCACAAGCACCAGACACCAGGATCCTGGTTCAGCTGCTCCGTGAGGTGCCCTGTGGAGCTGGAGCTGCAGAAGCAGCTGGTGGCCCTGGAGCTGAGCAGGAGCAGGTACATGACAGCTGCCTGGGGAAGCAGTAAGCAAGCTCCATGGCACAGTGGCTTTAGGGGTCCTGCAGCAAACACCTCCAAACATGGGGCAAATCTGGCCTGTTTCTGCTCAGAGGCACAAGTGTCTCACACAGTGTGTCCACTGGAGAGTGTGGAGCAATGCTGAGAAGCTGGAGAGTCAAAGGTCTGAGACCTTCCCTCACTACCTCTCTCCTAATCTCATCCCTCTTTGCCAGGGCTTACAGCCCAAGAACTGCCCTGATCCTTTGATCCTCTCCCAAAGTCTCTTTTCAGACTATCTCAAAAAGTGGCCTCCAGCACCTTTGGAGCATCTGGCTCTATCTGTGAACCTAGGTGAGAAGCTAAATAGAATTACAACAGCTTTCTTCCCTTTTTCCCCTTTTATTCTTCTTTTTCTTTTTAAAGCAATTTAAGCTATTTTTAAAAGACCAAGATAATTTTATGCTTTAAGCAGCACTTCTCTGATTTATCTATTTACACTGTAAGCACAGAGAGGGTTTAAAGTGCCCATTGTCCAGGTTAGCCCTTCTTGTTTTTCACCTGCATCAGGAGGGCTTTTTTGCTCTGGTTTTCCTTCATTGTCTGGACAGAGCTGGATGTTGAAGAGATGAGACTTTATCCAAATAAAGCAGCAGTATTTGGACAGTTCAGATCATCATCATAAAGCAGAGAAGGAATAGGGCCAGAAAGCAGACATTTTAGCCAGAAAGATCCATGTATTTATAATCCTGGGGCTAGTTCTTGCTAGTTAAAGCTCAGAGATGATGCTTGAGGGACTAGTAATTTTTATTTTCATTTTTACCTGGAAGAGGTAAAACTAAGCTACGGCTGCAGTTAATGATCAAAGACATAAAAGTACAACTCTGTGATAGAGCCTGGCATTAGGGGAGCATGCACACTGACCACAAGAAACATCTGGGCAGGCTTAATACAGATTAACTGATACCTGGTGGCAAGGTAGTGCTGTCAAACACCGATTTCTGGGCATTAGCTGAGCCCTCAGGATAGGTCTGTGCTGTCCTGTTAATCCCTAGCAGATGCTGGGGCTGGCACAGCCAGTGCCTGGCTGCAGCTGCGTGACCTGGTGCAGAGAGGAGCTGGTGCTGCAGGGGTGGCTGCCCTGCCTGAGGATGGGCAAGCCTGGCGTGGAAACCAGGGCCACTCGCACAGAGAGTCCTGACAAACACTGGTAACCTTTCAGGGGAGCTGTGCAAATGATCCTTGTCAATACCACCATTAGATTAGTGAGGGACAGGGACTACTCCAGGGCGATGAACTGCATTACAGTCACTTAATAGAGCTCATTGGTACTAAACTGACTCGGTGATTTGCTTTTCATCAGCTCTGCTGGCTTACTTGAGCCTCTTCTATTCAAATGGCATGTGAAATCCCTGGTGTCAGCTGGCACCTGTGGGGTTATTTAGCAGAAGTTCACATGAAGTCAGCCAGATTGGTAGCAGCCATCGAGGTGCCTGTGAATTGTAAGTAATGCTGGCAAGAGTTTGGGATTTCTCCTCTGTCAGCTTGCTTCACGTGTTTGTGCAGAAAAGGTACCTGTCTGATATTTTCCAGTCCTGTTGTTTGCACATGTCTATATGTGTCTGTGGTTTGCAGCTTCAGAGTTTGTCCCCTGGGAGCTGCTGTGGCAGTGCCAAGGATCAGGGACAATGGATGGAGGGGTGGTAGGTGATGGAAAACCACCAGCTCTCCTCTTTGGCTTCTCCATATACACTATAAGCCAAAGGCTTCAAATAATTACCATTTTCTGCCAATCTTTGGTTCATATATTTGTGTGAAACAGTAGATAAAAGATGGTTGTATACTCAAACACCCTCTGAAGATGCTTTTAGCTTGAACAAAATTGAGTTTAAAAGCCTGCCCATCACCTGAAACCTGATTCATATCCCTAGAATCAAGGTAGGGGAGATCTCCTTGTTTCACAAAAGTAGTTGTGTGACAAGTTATGGATAATGTGTAGGTGTGCAGAGGCTTTTCTCTCCCAGCACTCACCCAGGGCTCAGACAGCCTGGCCAGCAGCAGGGCTGGGAGCCTGCAGCTCCTTGATGGGAGTCCTGCTTGCAGGCTGCTCAGTGACCTCTCCCAGCTCCTTTAGCTTTGTGTCTCCACCTTTCCCTTATCGTCCAGAGGGGTTGTGAAGACAGGTTTATGCTCAGAATGATCATGAGCTCAGTTAAAAACTGCCTGAGTGTGATTATTGGCTGCAGCAATATTGTACTTGGCAGCAAGGTGGCCTCTTACAATTATATCTCCAAGGATCCTGCAGATACATAAATGCCTCCAGCTCTCCCACCAGGGAAAGGGGACTGTGAGCTGGCCTCTGCAAGAGCATTTTGTCCATGGAGGTTGGGTTGTAGATGTTTACATCCCTCCAAGAAGAGAACCTGCTGGTGAGCTTGAGTACTGCTCTCTACCAGGAGTTCACCTGGCCCGGTGGAGTGTGCTCAGTGATCCCATCACCTGTTTTGGGGGGGCACAGGGGCCTCCAGCCTGCTCTGTGCTGTGGGACTCAGTGCTGCAGCTCTTCTGGGAGCAGCTCCTAAGGCTCAGGCTGCTCTTCCAGTGACATGGCTCATTTCACTCACAGAGGTGGTGTTTCACTGTCACCCTGCATCTAGCAGACACAGATCAGCTCTTTTATGCCTTAAAGAAAATATAGCCATATCCCAGGGTTTAGTGATGACCCTGCTGAAAAACTGGATGGAAAAATTTGTTTTGTTGAAATGTTATTATAGTTTTTTCTTATTATTCAAAGTGCAACTTTTTTATTTCACTTGTGGTTCGTTCAAGCTGTTCAGAATTGTGCAGATGTCTCAGAAGGATTTTATAGAGAAATGCTTCATTTTGAAGTGTCACAGAAAAGATCTGAAAATTTTAGGAAATTCTAGGGCTCAGTTCGAAATCCAATTTATTTGAAATAACAATGAACAGCAGATTTAGTTTGGAAAACATCACTAAGATTTTATTTCAAAGTTATGGGATGAGGATAAAGAAAAAAAACATAAAGGAAGAAGGATTAAAAATTTCTTTCCTCACAACATGCAGTAATAAGAAATGAGAAACTTCTTCTGACAAGTATGACTGTTGTCATGCTTTCAGAGGGATTTTTATCCTTTGGAAAACCAGTGTTTTAGGCAAATAAAGCTTACCCAAACATTGTCCTGATTAGCATAGCTGATTAAGAAGCATCAGCCCACATGTAGCAAAGGCTGTGACTGTCAGCCCCTGCACTGCAGTGGGGTGCTACCTTTAGGTTCAGAGTCCAGGTGATGCTTGTGGGTCCCTCTATCCTGGCTGGAAGGGTGGCTGCCCCCTCCCTGGGGTCTGGTGTGGGATGGGAGATGCTTTTGAAGGGATATGTCCCTGCCTGGAGGGCCAGAGGATGGTCCCAGTAACATCTGCCCCCAGCTCTGGCTCCTTGTTGAGCCACAGCCCGGGGTGTTGCCTGTCCCAGGGGCAGGCAAACCCTGGGGACACACAGGTAAGGCAGCAGTGTGCTTCAGGAGAACTGGTTTCCTGTCCCTGGGTGACAAGGAAGTGTACTCAGCACGTCACCCATGTCTGGTGAGCAGTCACCCTTGTGTGCTGTACCCTTTCTGTTCCCTTGCCACTCTGTTTTCAAAGGAAATCTCTTTGGGAGCAGAGATTCTATTGATTTCACTTGTCTTCTCACCAGAGTAATCAGGACACCATGGGCTCACGTGAAAATTAAAAGGGAGGTGACTAATTTGCTGAGTCCCTAATGCAGGGAGTGAGATGGAAATGGTTGTTAGCCATTGTACATCACAGAGCAGAGGTGCCACTCACAGTGAAACTCATCCCAATAAGAGAGCTGGCAGCTCTTGTTCCCCCACAATTCCTGCTTAAGAGTGAATTGCAGTAATCCCATGTTAAGGTGACACAGGTGTAGATTCATTTCCAAAACTGCCAGTCCCTCTGGACTCCTTGTTTTTAATTACTTTTTTTTTTCCCCACTGATGTCAGTACAGCAGCAGATTTAAATGCTAGTACTGCACTGATTAAAATTGTATTCCCAAAATAACTTTGTCCTTTGGTATCATTCTGTGGGATGCTTTTGTTTGTTTTTGAATTGCAAGATTTTCAAAGTGAAATCTGAAGCAGAAATTGGATAGGAAAGTTTCCAAATAACTTTGCCACAGGTATGTGCTGCCTGTCCTTGGACAGTCTATTTTAAATAAAAATAGGCACAGCCATTAGTAAGAGGAACAATTTATTCATATGAGGACTGCTGAAGGAGCTGGCTGGTGTCTCCTATATATTTTCCCCTCTTAACATGTAAATCTGTATTACTCATATTACCTTTTTGTGAACATTTCTATGCACAGCTGTGGTAAGTTGTCTATAGTGTCACTGGTAGTGATAAGTGACTTTCATTTGCTTTTGGTGAAAATCTTGTGCTGTCCTGAGAATATGAAATACAACTTGTTCACTGGGCTTCAGTTGTTGTACATTCCTTGTGTTCCCCTGGTGTTTGCCTCCTCCTGGATGCACCCAGCCTGAGTGACCACCTTGCCTCCTCTTCTCACTCATCTTGCACCTCTGGACTCTTTATTTCTTTTTTTGCTTCCTCCTTTTGAGCTACACAGCACTAGGCAAGGACTTTACTCCAGGTAGCACTAATACTGATTTTCAAAATCTTCTCTTTAATAGTCCTAAGGCTGCTGGTGTTCCTCACAAATGACTATGGAGAAGAAAAGTAGCTAATTCCTGTAGGACATCCCAAAGTCCTGCTTGCTCAACTCCACTTCTAATCTAGATTTTCTATTTAGATTGACTGTTTCAGCTAATTCAGCTTTTTTCCTCGTTCAGGAGAGCAAGAAGGTGGCACTTGTTACTTGCTGTGGTGGCACTGCTCTGGGTCCTCTGTGAGGGCTTCCTTACCTCTGAAATGAGCCCTTCATGGAACTATGTCACCATGACTGCTAACCAGTGTTTCTCTTCATGACCAATTTTAGCCCTATTTTCCTGGCTCACTTTCCTATTTGCATGTCTCATATCCCTGGAAGCAAAGTTTCCTGCACCTTTTACCTCAGAGGACCTCTGTCAATTTTTTACTGTCACCATCATGCTTTTATCTGAAATGAGTGAAAGGAGTGGTGCCATGCTGTGGATCTACCACAGGTTGACATGACTTCACAGAGAATTTAGACTCTTCTGACTATGATTTGGGAAAATTGGCAAAAGGCATTAAATAGAGCTGAATGAACTTTTGCACTTTTGGCAACACCATTTCTTCTTTCTGGCATGATCTGGAGCTGCCATCTGTTCTGTCTGATTCTATTTCCTGCCAGAAAACTTGGATTCTTACCTCTGGCTGGTGTGCTCTTTACATTCAAAGTCTAAAGAACAGGCTGACCTAGAGGTTTCCAGCTCAACCAACTTAACATATTTCAGGGAAGGAGCAGAAAAGCCCCAAACTTGGATTCTTAAAAAGTCCATGAGAATTTTTCTCCATAATTCACTCTCATCCATCTTAAAAATTTTGTTTCCCTTCTGTTTATCATGGCAAAAGGCTAAAGAGGAAGGAGGAAAGATTTAAATAACAAAAAGTGGTAGTTTTTAACTCTTTTTGTCCTGTTTTATACAGAGGAGAAAGAGGTACTAGAAAACCTACATGAAGTTTCTGCCAAGATTTGCTTATATTTTTAAGAAGTGCAATATTTCAGTGAGAAATTTGTGACTCCCCCTTTTTTAACAAGTATCACTGAGAGCTGTATTTAGAAAATATAATGTTTCATGTATCTGCAGGTTAAATCCCCCATATTTGTCAGCAATAAACACAGCACATGAACACACCATGGATGTCTGATGGCTCTTTATAAATTAGAGCCCAGTGCTCACCTGTGGCTTTGCAAGTCTAACAGCACAAATCCTCCTCTTTCCATCATTAGAGGAGAGTTTAGAAGAGACATTACAGAGGAGGAGAAGGCACCTGCTTTTCCCATTTGCCCATTAGATAACATAAAACTGTAAAATATGGAATAACTTTAGAAGAAAATGCTGAGATTTATCAAAGAGAGACAATACTGATATATTAGCTCAGGAGATGATTATATTTGCATCTTCTGAGTGAGGGCTGTTTCAGCTAGTGCTGATGGATTTGTCTGACCAGCAGATCCACTGCTATGATAAAAAGAGAACCCCTGACATGACTGTCTGCATGAGAATGGTGACTTCTGGGGATGGCATTTCCTAGGAATATCTTTTATATACATATGAGCTTTAGCAGAAAGGTGGGTTTAGTGGGATTTACCCAAGTGCTCAGTTATTTAAACTCTGAGTGGGTTTGTATTCATCGTCATATCCTTCAGCCGCTTTGGAAATCTGGCCTTGAAACACCCAATATATCCTTGTGGGCACATTTCAGGAGCTCAGAGGAGGATGAGAAGTGGGTAAGGAGAAGTCACAATGGTGTGAGGCTCCTGCTGGTAGAAAGAGACCATGTCAATAATGCTTGTGAGGCCTACTCAAATCTGTATCAGAGAAGAAGTGAGATTCATGAGTCCTTTTTGTTACAAATAGGAAAACACTCTAAGCATTGTTTTCTAAGTGATTTCTCGGATCACTAGAATTAATTATTTTTATGGTTACTCCTGCAGAGCAACAAGGCAGATTCCCAGGAAGGTATATCCCAACACCAGTATGTAGTTGGAGGATTACAGACAAAATTATCCTCAAAGGTACTGAAGTAGTGAGCAGGTTGTGGGGGCACAGAATTTGCTTTTGTGGTGAAACACACCTTAGTGGGAACATGGGGCCTCAGCATTGCCTTCACTGTGAAGAAGTGCAATATGAGTGGTTACCACAGGAGGTTGAAAAAAGGCCTTGTCCAGAGCATGCCAGCTCCCTGATCTTTTGGCACTCACTTCACAATGAGGTGAGGCTCCATATATGTGCATTTATTGTAATTGTTATTAACTATTATTACTATTGCTATTATGTACCTGTGCTCTAAAATGCCTGCCTTCTCCTACATGAGCCTTAAGATGCAGAGACACAATGGATTGTCTCCTAACTTGAGTATGTGATGGAAATTTCCAGTTTCTTTTCATTGTTTTACGTGTTTGTTTTTTTTTAATATGACAAAATTAAATGCAAGAATCTCATAGCACAGCAATAAGGAAAAAAATTAATTGAGCAGAAGTCAGCAAATGCAGAATTATGGTTCCCCCAGCAACTGTAATGAAGGCAGAGAACACATATATACACTGGAGTTGGAGCTAACACCACACACTGCCTGGAATACAAATCCTAGCTCTGTTCCAGGGGCTGAGTGATGATTACTGCCAGAACCATAACTTTATGTTTCCTGACTTTTTGCAATTAAAATCTCAACCTGGATGATGCATTAGCATAGGCTTTGCATTTAATTTGCCATTTTCTTTAGAATGTATGTGTGTGTTGATTGTGTTTGAACATTTCTTAGCTTTTAATATCATTATTCTTTTGTAAGGGAAAAATCAGGGCAAAAAACATTTGCCACATTAGCTCCCTTCTTCTCACAGTTGGGGGGGGCTGGAGGAGAGAGGGAGGGAAGAAAAGAACAAAAGCCTTACTGCAAGCAGTGCAATTAATTGCATTTTTAGCTCCAAGAGACATTTGCTGACAAACGTAAATGTCTATCACTTCTTTTATGTTAATATTTGTACAGACTAGCCAATCCATACAGGGATGGGTCTCCTCCAGATCTTTAACCCATACACAGTTGAACTAAACATCATTTGCCTTACCATGACCTTGGAGTACCAGAAGCAAGTCTGACAAGTTCTTTGGTGGCCCCAAGCTCACAGTTTCTTTAGCCCATGATGTTAAACTCAGGTCTGCAGTCCTTCTGACTGTGTGAAGCCCCAGTGACTTGAAAAGCTCAAACTTGTGAATGTTTGAAAGTGTGACTGCACTGTAGGGACTCACCAGACTCTTCCTATGTCCTTTCTGTATCTCCTCACTTGGCCACAGGGGAATTTAATGATTTAAGGGGGTTTCATGTCCTGGCTAGCTGATATGCTGTGGGTTATGGCCAAAATCCCAGTGCTTTCAGTGGGAATGGTATTCTTGTGCACGATGGAAGATCAGACTGAAATCCACCAGTGCTAATGGGATTAGAATGTTTTTCTTTCATTTTTATCTGTCTGGAAGGAAAGTAGTTTTCTTTCACTGCCTGCCTGAGCCTTGAAGCACTGGCAACCTTTCTTGCAGAGCCCAAGGACCAAACTAGCCAAGTCTGTCCCTTGAGCTTGTCCCACACACCATCTCTGTAAAGAGGCTCATGCTCCTCATCATCACCCTGGCCAGGAGCAGTCTCTTGTTCTGGACTGATTTATAGTCTGTGGGCTTAATAGAGATCAGCAAGAAAGGAAGGATCAATGCAGCTGGCTCTGTTTATGCTGCAAGTTTTATTTTTTGTTTTGTTTGTTCTTGATGCTTACATAATTTTATTTGACCTTTGCTTTTGTTCTTTTGCACTTTCACCTTTCATAGTGGCTCTTTTTTTTGCTTTGTGCTCAACTATTTCATGACAGTGACTTAAGTCTATTCCCTTTGTTCTAAGCCTTGTGCTTTTCTATCCCACTCCCCGTAGAGCCATCAAATTTCTTTTAACCTAAAGGGCCTCTGCTACCAAAGGTAAATCAGCCTTGTCTAAGCTCATTCACTTGAGCCCACCAAAGAGAGATTGCCCTCCCTTTCTGTCCATCCTCACATGAGCTCATGTCCATGTAAAGATGTCAGGCATCAAAGTTCAAAGAGAAAATAGCTTGGCACACATTTCCCAGATGCTGTCAGGCTGTTGCTTAGGCTCTGAAAGAATTAAATTATGTGAGTGCTCATGTGCTGTCAGAGGCCTGACTATTTCCTAGAACAAACACTGTTGTCTTTAAACATACCTAGTGTTTCTGAAAATCACAGAGTTCTACTTATTGTTTAATTTACCAAAAATCCAGAAAAATGTGAAAGCCTACTACTGTTAATTAATGGTGGTGTGTGGGATGGATATGTACCAAAACACAGGGATCCCACATACCTCTATTAGAAATGACTGAATTCTGGAAAAATAGATGTGACCTAGAGCAATATGGCTTAAAGCACTAGAAGGAATGGCTTCCATAAGAGAAGTATTTTCTCTTTTTATAGATAAAATTTTTATATTTTATTTTGACATAGTAGGTTTGGAAAACCTTCTCATGCCATTCCTAGGACAAGGAGGTGACAGACAGAATTAATTTCGTTAAAATATTTACTGTGTCCCATTGGCAAACTGTGTTTTTTGTCAAACTCTTTTGTTCCTAACATGCACAAGCGACATTTCATCACATTTTTTGTCAACAGAATGTAATTTTATTCCAATCATTCTGTCAACAAAAAGAAATATCATAAAATCACTTTACTCACAAACTTAAATTATATGTTCATTTTGTTTGTAGAAGAAATGGAAAAATCGAAACTTTTTTCTGTGGAGACAATGAAGACTGATAGCATTTGTTCTGTGGACAAAATATTTGTGTTACAGGTAGCAGTTTGTGATTTTTAGGCTGGCTGGTGGGTAGAGCATGTATGAAATTCAAGGTGAAGCAAAGAAGAAATGTTTGAATGTGTTTATTCCAGCCTTGATTCAGGACATTGAGATGAAATCGATGGAATTTGAATCAGACCTTTAGAGATGTGATGCAAGGCACTGCAAGCACAGGAAGCACAGAACCATGAGAGGAGCTTTGCCTTTTTGGAGAGGTGGCTGGGATGGAGGATACTGTAGGGCATTCCCATGGCATGAAGTAGAGCATTTAGAGGGCAGAATGAGCTCCCAGGTTTGCCCTTCCATTTCATTGTCTAATGTCCTGATGTTTTATTTCTTTCCTAAGAAAGAGCTGCTTCCTTGCACAGCATAGGCAATGCATTAGAGTCAAGATACATCTTTTTAAAGTGGATTTTTACAGAGTAGGGCCATTGCTCAAGAGCCTACATACTCCAGCAAGATATGAGTAAAACCTCTGTGTATTTTAGTGGTTGCCAGCTGCTTTCCATTTCCTCCATTACAGCACATGAACAGCTCTTCTTTTGTCTCCATCTTTCAGCCCAAAAGTCTAAATATGGCAAAATAGACATCACAAATAATTGTTGGATTTTGAGCGTTTAGCTCACAACTGTATGTGCTTTCTGATGACTGGTTGAAAGCATCTGTACAGAATACCAATTTCACTCTGATGTATTTGGGGAATGAACATTCATTTTAGCTACTAGCTTTTCAAGAAAATTGGTACCCAATCAGGGTATCAAGAAAAATAATGCTGTAAGACTGACTTCTCACACCACAAATGATCTCTAGTGAATAAGCAGCATAAAAAAAGGGTACAAAATACTTCATCAGTTAAAGGTGATTGTATGGATGGTTTTGACACAATTACAAGCAATTTTCACAGTAGGTTTTTTTGTTTGTTTTGGTTTGTTTTTTTTTTTTAATTTTAATATAGTTTTTGCATGTTTGTTTGCTTGGGGTTTTTTTTTGTTGTTGTTTCTTTGGGGTTTTTTTGTTTGTTTGTTTTGTTTTGTTTTGTTTTGTTTTTTCCTTTGTTAAACTAATTGCAGATGGAAAATAAGGTTCAAGACCTGTACTGGACAGAGATTTGTGATCCTTGAGTTCATTTGTCAGCACTTAACTGCTGGGAACAGCTTTAGGGAAATTGTTTCATCCTCCTCTGTGCAAAGATCCCACCTATAAAAAAGAGGTAATGGTTTATATTTCTCTGGTGCTTGATACTTGTGTAAGAAATGCTGCAGAAAAAAAAAAAAAGCAGATTTTAAAATAAATAAATGACCGTCTCCTTTTTGGTTTTTCATGCTCCAACACCTTCCCTTCCTTCCCTGTACATTTGGGCAACAACTTAAAGCTCATGATGCTTTCAGAGACTCTGGGTCTCAGAGAGGGGTTCCTCTTTTGTTTCTTGTGACCAAGATAGGCTGCTCTGCTCCCACTTGACTGCAGGCTATTTTCTTCCTGGCCTTACCAGTTTCTCTCTATTTTTTGTTGAGGTGATCCAAGCCACTGCTGCCAGACCCTTACCTGTGCTCACCCTGTGACACAGCTGGAAGAGCTGCATCTGAATGTCACCTCCCAGCCTCCTGGAGTTCTCTGATCTCCATCCCTCCTTGGCTCAACTGCTCAGCAATGCCAAATGTGCTGCCAGCACAGCTTATTGATTGCTCTGTGTCCAGCACTTGCCTTTCCCTCTGACCTCTGTCCTGACCCTGCCTCTCCCTTCTTGGCTACCTCCAGCCCCCATGGCTGGTGCCCTGGAATGTCTTTGTTCTTAGCTGCTTCCTCAGGTATCTCTTTGGCCTTTGCCAATATTCATGGTCCAACCTTGAAAATATTTCATTTTCCATTAATTTCTAATAATCCTGCTTCTGTTTGTATTTGGCATCAAGTGATATGTCACAAAGGGGAAGAAAACTGTACTTCACCTGTAACTCTGTGTGGAGCTTTCTGTGCTAGAACAGCTAGTCCTTCACTGTAGCACCCAGTGACTTGTGTAACTCTGAATGCAGAAGCATAAATGTTCATAGGAGTTTAATACTTTAGGATTTTAAAAGTATGGGAAGAAGAGATGAACAATTAATTTCTGAATACTGAACAGTGCAGTAAAAAGCAACCTGTAGAGACATAGGGAGTTTTGCAAAATGTCAGAGTCCTAGAAACATTTGAATTTTTGAATATTTGAATCTTGTTTGCTAAACAAGACTTTTAAAAGATTAGAAAAAAACCAACTCCTAGTATTCTGTCTTTGAAAAGTGTGTTACAGTTATGAATTAACACCAGAAAAAGGCTTTAAGTTAACAATGAGTAAAATGGTACAGTAACTAGATTCAAGCATGCAGACTCACAGTTCAATTTTATGTGTCCAATAAGATTATTTTCATGCTGCTTCTTAAACTGTCCCAGAAGAGTATGGTATGTCAGTTCATGGGCTTTTATCACTGAGAATGGTGTTTTAAAGTACAAATATATATTCAGTCTTAAGCTATGATATATTATCTCCCTTCAGAAGTCAACTGGAAGTCAGAGAAGAGATAAATTAATAATTACAAATGTTTCATAACTGCACATCAAGTCCAGTAGCCTTGCATTAATTGAAAATCCGAGCCCTCATGAGATCAATGGGAATTTTCTGTTGACCTTAGTAGGCAGATAAGCTCATATACACTTTGAAGGTGAGCTTGCTTTCCCAGATTGGTGTTGGTTGCAGTTCCTTACCTTGCAATGTCAATGTCCTTGAAGCAGAAGAGTGATCAGATTTTACAGCCCTTCAACCCTCTGGGTCTGCGTTTTCCACCCTTTCTGCTTCCCTCTGCAGTAAAGCTGTGAACTGTTCAGCCTTTAGCCCTTCTTCCCACATGATCTCTCTCATTTCTGCAGTAATTGGCTCACCTCAGGCCCAGCTCACTCAATCAGGGTGCAGTGAGCTGGCCAGAGGGTCTCACAAAGGCACCGATTAGCCACTCCAGGACTGTGACCCTCTGTCCATCTCCTGCATCCTGCAGAGTCAGAGAAGGTGGGGACTGCGTGCTCAGCATGAGGAGTTCATTAACAACTTAGCAAACAGCTTCTGAACAGCAAAGAATGGGAAATGGCAGCTCTGGCAACACCTTGAAGCTCTATCAAAACAATGGGGGAGCTTGATGGATGCTCTCAGCTGTAGCAGTGGCAGTGTCCCCAAGGTGAATATCAGGCAAATCAGCAAGGGCACACTGATTCCTAGGCTGGAGGATGGTGGCTGAAGGGATCCCTGGTGCTGCTGCTATGAGCAAGGGCACTGAAACCTCTCTGCATTGAGTCTTGCATCTGGATCACCCATTTTGGGGCCCTAACTTGGAGATTTGTTTGCAGCTGGAGGACAGGTGACAGCAGGCCAAATTTGGGAAATATATCTGCACTTTTGATGTCCTTCTTGAGGTAATTACAGGAAAGACAGGAGGGGTTTTGTTGTTATGACCAAGAAAATGGAGGCTAGTCTGTATGACAAACTGTCCTTTAACATCATCTGTGGAGGAAGCCATGAGATTCCCTCAGCCCATTCTCTTCAGTCTCTGATCAAAGATGGAAGTCAAGCAGAAGACAAAATTAAGCGTGCAATTTCCGATTCATTCTCACCAGGTTTGTGCTGATGGCTTAAACAAGAAAATATATCAAAGCTGGGATTACAGGCTTAGCAAGGGGAGTGCATATTTCAGCACATACTGGGCTCTTTGTTGTTCTGTCACACTACTAGAATGAGACTATTAATGCATTGTCCCAGGCAGGCTGCATTATAAAGCCCAGTGGCTAAGTTAAATGAAAAAGACCACTAAGAAAAGCAGTGTGCAGCTTCCTACTGCTCCCTTTTTCTTGCAGAACTGTCTAGATGGGGCAGGGGAGAGGCAGTGGATGAAGCTGTAAGAACATTTCATACATGAGAAACTCGTAATACTCAATAAGGTTCCTTGGTAGAGATGCCTAGCATCTACTCACTTTCCTACAAATTTTCCTGACATTCTGAAGTGCTATGTGTCAGCAGGCCACAAATATTCCCTGTTTGTGTGCAGGGAGGAATTACATGGTGAGCTGTAGGTGTTTTCTCCTGTTACCTATTCAGCATTTCCCAAGGTTCTGTGGCACACAGGGGCACAGGCATCCCATTTTTAACCATAACATAAGGATGAAAACAAAGCCCACACCTCTGAAAAGAGCAAAATTAAAGATTGTTCAACATTTTTCACCAATGTGAGTTATCTGAAGAAAGCTTGCCTGGTATGCCTGTGGCAACATGTTCTGGTATTCCTTGCAGAGGCCGTGAAGACCAGCGGTGGCTCCAGTGCAATTTAGGATATCTGTTATTAATTCATGTGTGGTAGTTAAACTCCCTGGCAGGGCTGTAATCCCCACTTTTTCTTGCCTCCTAGATGCAAAATTCATGAGTGTCTGGTGCTGAGACAGCCAGCCAAAAACTTGCTATTCTCTGAAAAGATTGGTTGCTAAATAACAGTAACAACCTGCTCTGAAATAATATTATGACCTTTAAGTTTTGGCCACCCAAAATTTGAGACCCAAAGCCACCACCCATTTCCTTAGCACTGCAAGGATGAAACAACTTCCCTTTCAGCTCTACCTGTGTGCTAGACTGCTCAGCAGAGACTGAAATCAGCTTTTGGGGAATGGCTATTCACTGCAGCTCATAGCCAGTGCATCATTCCACTGCAGTGGGATTCAGGTCTCCTGTGAGACCTGCCATTGCTTTCTGGAGTCATAAATGAGCACAGCAGTGTCCCCAGAGCACCTCCAGGGCAGGTACTGCTTGGGCAGCAGGCTGGGGGATCCTGGTGCAGGCTCAGCTCTGCTGGGGTGAGGTGGCAGCCTCATATGGGTGCACTGAGTCCATGTCTGCTCTGGGGTAGGTCACAGGAGCCACTGTGCCCCTTTTGTGCCCAGATTTTCTGTCCCTGCCTCTGAAAGCCACTCCCAGTGTCATCCGAAAAAACCCATTCACCAGCCCATGTCTCAATTCCAGGTGCTGCCAGCTGTGTCTGCATAAATGCCTAAAATACAAACAATGGGTGAGCACCATCTATTCCAGGCATTTCACAGAGAAGGAACAGAGGGTAGGTTATGTCAGGTAGAGCTACTCTTTTAATGCACAACTTAATGAACATTTATAAAAGGCTTTGAGTACCAGGGTTTGTAAGGGTGCTTTAAAAGCAGAAAATATTGTTTTGTCACAATGCTTCTCAGCTGTATTTCTTGTCAGCACAGAATGAGCTGGGAATGTCTCATTTTTTTCTTCCCCCAGTGCTTACAATGCTTTGTTGCCTTTATTTGTATTTTTCAAAGGTATGTTGCAAGCAGGAAGAATCACAGATATGAAGAAGAACCTTTCCCTAGGTTTGCCATGCAGAGCCAGCTGGTTCACAGAAAGGCCACAGACAGCTCCTGATGGACCAGTGCATAAATCCTCATGGCTCTTCAATGCCATCTGGCTGCTGGGGTTGCTGGGGCAGTTTTGGGAAGCCCATCCAGCCCCAGCCCTGCAGCCACTGCAGGCAGTCCAGGAGCACCCTACTGCAGTTGGGTGGTGACTGGCAGGACCATCCTCCCCCATTTCCCCAGCCTGGGAAAAACTGAGCTGCTTTTTGGGCTGCTTTTAAGGCAGAGATGATGTTAAATAACAGTTGATCTGGCAACCTGTCTTCCTATTGCTTAATTCTGAAGGAAAACAAGACTGAAATGAAAAGGCCTTTTCCTCTTTTATTTGTCATTTTACTAATTACAGTATTACAGCATTTTCCAAGGCCAATTATGTACTGTTTGGGGAGATTAGCAGAGTGCAAAACCTACTGTGACATATTATAAAGTGGTGGCTCATGGAAGAAAAGTAGTAGAATTCAAACCCTTATAATTTCATGTGTTTATCCTAATGCAGATTCTATATATACATATATAATAGCAACTGCACAACATTCAGCAATGCTTAAAACAGAATTTCTTTCCCATGAGAGAATGAATAAATCATTTGTCATATGTTTCCTTTTAATTCATGGCTGCAGAGCATTTTAGAATTGCTTGATGTAAATCTGTCTCATCTATTTGACAACTCTGATATTGAGTCATTCATTTTTATTCTATGACTTAAAAATTTCTATATTGCAGCTAGAGATGGGTGGCTAAAGCACTAGTTTTGGACTATGGCTTGAATGTAACAATAGCTTTTGACCCTAGCTCCAGTCCCAAGGAAAGTGAATTTGGCAATCTCATTTCAATTCATAGTGAATAGCTGTTCACATAAAAAAATCAGCACCTACCATTTGTCATACTTGGCAGCTTCTGTTTAAGAATGGTCCAGAACTGCATTACCATGGAAACTAAATTACCTACTCCTACTCCTGGCTCAGAAGGTGATTTCAGCCGGTGGTGGAGGTTTCATATCGCTGACAAGAGGGGGTGGGGGTGGCCTGGGGGAGCTGTGCTGTGTTCAACCCATCAGCACGCTTTCCTCAGCCCCTGGTTTGAATATTGCCATCCTCTGGGCACGTGCCATTGGGCTTAGACCACATGGGTTTCTTACACACCATGATTTATTTACTGATTTTTCTTATGGCAGCAGCTCCCAGCTCCACCTGGGACCAGGACTGTGTTGTGTTTAGTGCTGTACATACATATGTTTAAAGACAATTTCTACTCTGAAGACCAGGCAAGCGTGAGAAGCTCCATATAGTCCTTTTAAACTTGAAAACTAAAACAAGATAAGTGATTTGCTTGAGATTACACAGGAAAGTGGAGGCAGATCTAGCAAATGAATTCCCATTCCTTCATTTCCAGCACCCATCCAGAGTGTTATTTAGCCCAACCACTTTATCCTTCTTCAGAATTACTACTTATTTATACCAGGTGAGTTGGAAATACCACATGGTTAGATAATTTTTGTTCCTGTCATCTATGAAAAGGCAGCTGATCCATAGGACAGTATTTTATTTCAAACTGCTCAGTCCTGAAGTGAATAAACTATGGATTAGAGATCAGTGTTTACTGGACACTGAACGTTTTAAAAGTTATTTAGATACTGTTTGTTCTGCTATTGTATCAAAAACTGTGCTATAACCACTCCATCCTTCAATAATGACTGAAACATAAGATTATTTCAATCTGCTGAGCTCCATATACCACCCCTTTTCCTCACAGATCCTGCTTCTTAGTAAGATGTATGCTAGTGGATAGGCTAAAAAATAAATAAACATAAGAAACCAACAATTATATGGAATTCTCTTATGCTCAGAGAGCTAGAAACTCAAAGAGAAACAGAAGTTTTGCCATTCCTAGTGTGGTGGCTTAGGTGCAAAGACCTATCAAGACTGGGTGAGGCTCTGAACAATGTGGTGCAGTGGAAAGTGCCCTTGTCCTGATTTTTATGGTCCCTTCCAACCCAAAACCATTCTATGAGCATCCTCTGAAGATCTGGCTCTTAGTGCATCAGATTTGCACCATGGAGCAAAAGAGTGCTTCACTTCCCAGCTGGAGGTGGATGCTGCTGGGAGAAACAGGGTCATGAGCACCCATCTCTGCAGGGCACCCTGGCAACCTGTGGCTTTCCACCCACAGGCTCCTGCC
The DNA here is from genome assembly GCF_903797595.1 of Erithacus rubecula. NCBI lineage: Eukaryota > Metazoa > Chordata > Aves > Passeriformes > Muscicapidae > Erithacus > Erithacus rubecula. The sequence goes on along the minus strand of NC_136687.1, from coordinate 13,198,026 downwards.
ACATCTCCTTCATCCCTGGGCATGGGCTGCTCCCATTTCTCAGGGCACAGCAACAGTAAGGGATGCTGAGTGTGGACACCCTTCTTGCTTTGCCCTTGCCAAGGCCCTGGCAGAGTATTTGGGTCTCTTCTGCTCTGCCTTTGCTTTTTATATGCATCTTTCCTATTTAAGTGTCACAGATCACTGCACCAGCTGATTAGCCTATACATGAATGGAATATAAAAAAGCAAGTCCCCAAGTTGTAGGTAAGACCTTTTGTGAAATTGACTGGCTAAAAATAAAATGGAAATTGGCTGTGAGCTTTTGAGAATCTGTCTCTTCCTCAGGCCACAGGAAAGAAGAGCAAGGGGTAGCACTTCATAATTAATTATGAATTTATAATTAATTTGAACCCTGAATCAACGACCTAATAGAGGAACTGCTATTACTTCCTCTGGATTCCCAGAGAGTTTGATCCTAGCAAGCAATTTTCAAAATTTCAGGGCCTCTTTCTACGAAGTTTGATTTATTTTTTTTCTTAAGCATCATAGTGTACAAGACTGGTTTTTGATAGTTCTTCTGTTTAAGGGACCAGATCAATAGCTGTATTGGGTCTCTAGGCTATACAAGGGAGTACAAATGGTTACCCTCAGTGGGTAGGAGTGATTTGTTTATTCCTGTAGGTTTATGCATTGTTTTGAAGGTTGGTGTTTTTGACAGATAAACAATGCAAAAATATTCTGTGTTTCTGCAGCACATAATCTGATGTTCATTGTATACAAGACTCTTACTCAGTGCTATAAATACAGGAGAACTTCTCTCCCCTCAGAGTCGTGTGGGGTTTATGCAGACTGGTGGGGTGGGATTTTGAAAAGCAGTCACGGCTGACCTTTTCCTGCCTCCCCCCTAACGCCCAGGGTAAAAATTCCTGCTGACTTCAAGGAGAGTGGATCTGGATCAGTGGTGAACACTTCTGAAAATCCCACCTGTAAAGCCTGCAGAGTTCATTATAGGGGCAAAATTTTGTATAAAGCCCAGCAGGGCATACAGAAATTGTTAGCAGCTTATTAAGGGCCTCCACAGTGGATGTGTGTATTGAATTTAATTGGACTGCATCCCAGTGAGGTCCTGATATGCTTATGATTAATTTTCTCTACACTCTACCTTTAACTTTTCTTTGAAACTGGATGGACACTCCATATTTGCACTTTTATAAAAGACTGGCAGTGAAATAAAACATGCAGGTAATTATGCCCCAAGGAGGAGCTGTGAGTGAGAGAGACCCTCAGTTAATGTAGCTGGATAGGAGCAATTTGGTGTCAATCCCTCTTGATGTCCTGCTAAAATAAAGCAGCATTCAACGTTAAACCATTTAATTTTTGTGTGTACAGGCATGGTTAAGTCTCTTTGTGTAAGGTCTGGTTAGTAGTGTGAAGATGTAAAATAAGCATGGAGCACAGTGACACACTTGAAAGGGCAGGTTATATTTATTCTGTGTTGTGTCAAGGGCATGCTGCTTGCTAACTGTAATTAGACAGTGTATCTGGAGGTCTGTGGCCAAATAGCAAAGATGTCTTTGCAGAGTATAAAAGGACTATTGTGTTAGTTCCTGGTCTCAGAGGGTATGAAGATGTTTCCCTCTCCTGTCTGTTATTACACATACTAGGTTACTTTTATGTAAATTCAGCCATGAGGAAAGCTGACAAGATTGTGACATGAAGAAATTTCACCTTTTTCACTGAAACAGGGCTTTTATTGTCTAGTAATACTGTCTTAGTTCTCTGCAAAGGAAAGAAAGAGATGTTATTGAAAATCCCATAATTAGCAGCTTAAGGTATAAACTATATAGAACCCTGTGTTCTATGATAAACCCCCTAATTAGCTTTGTAGGAACTGTTTGAAAGGAAGCACACATGCATCCTTATCATTAAATAATTATTTGCAAATAAACTCTTTCTCAACATATCTTAGGAAAATACAAGATTATTAGTTGGCAGAGTTAAGCCATCTGAGTAGCTGAAAAAGCATGAAAAGAGCTACAGAAGTTCTTTTCAGAATTCTGCTCTCTTTGGCATTATTTCTCTAAAGCTTGATTTATCAAGAGGAGAATACAGTATTTGGTTTCCCCACAAGTAAGCTCTTTTCATGTTTTGTCTTTGAAATGAAAATGGTCTTTTGGAACAAATATCTGCTCTATCAGATAACTGCATGCTTGTCATCCCTAACAGTGTGCTGGCAGGAAGACTGGGCGAGGATTTTTCTGCAGTACATTGAGTACACAGTGCTGGCACTAGATCAAGAATCAATTCCTCTGATATCGAAATATTGACTTGGCATGGCCAGTCTGATTTAAATGCTTATCATTCTTGACTTTGTAGGCTACATACATACTGCAAACATTTTTCATTGTGGGTCTGAGAACAAACATCTTTACAGCTGCCTGGCCATTTCTAGCAGAATAACAAAGGGGCTGTGTGCATGCATGGGAGCCTGTGTGTGTGAGCAAAATTGCCAGCAGATTAATGTGACTGTCACTTCTCTGTAGGGCCTTTAGAAAAAGTTGAGAAGGGTATTTTTAATACTTGGAATTGCACAGTGCTGTTTCTCTGAGTGCAACACGAGTTTCACTGCTCAGGCCGGATAGGTGCTGACCACTGAGCCGACGGGAGGGAGAACACAAACAAACCCCAACACAATCGTCAAAAACATTTTAAAATCTTTGCAATGTGAAACAATACTACTGCTAATACTCCTAATAAAAAAGTAAAGATGATTTCCCACAGGCAATCAGAACACCTATTACGTTAGCGACGGCGTTTAATTGGCATTATCGCATGCTCCAGTGAGGAAGACAATGGATCTTGCGGGTGCGCAAGTGGAACGCATTTGCATTTCATAGATGATTAAAATAGATTTGATTGCATTTGTCTGCAGCCTGGCAAGTGAGGGCACATCTGCTGCATTGGCCGTGCCCTGCGTTTGCTGGGACTAATGGAGTGCACTGAGTCACTGTGAGACGGGCTTTTACCTCTGAAAGTCCCACGGCACCTTCTGCTGCATGGCCAGCTCCTTTGTTAGCCCTGGAGACCTCTTCTTATAAAGAATTGATGTAAAGTACAGCAAGAAGGGAAGGATTTGAGGCAGTGAACTTGTCTTCATCTGGTTATGCAAGAGCCCTTGGGCTTTCTGCTGCTTCAAGGTAGAATTTATAAGGTGAGATGAAAGGTAATTTAAGTCATTAATTTGCGTTAAGGGCTGGCAGGACAACAATGGTGCATTTAATCTTGCTGTGGAAAGAATTGGTGATTTGCAGAGTAGGGGTCAGAATTAGGGGTCTGATTTCCTCTTCCACTCAGCTTAAAAGGGGCTGCTTCAAAATGGAGAGTTTATTTTACTAGAAACATAAAGCTGAGTTAATTGTCTTTGATAAAAAAATTCCAAGAACTTTAAATATAATATAGAAACCAATTAATTAATGGTACTAAAATATTTTCCTCCTGTTTTTCATTACATTCCCTAAATTTAATTTCCCTAAATCTAAATTCAACATTAAAAATGCATTCCTGGCAGCACTTCAGCTCAGACTTGTCACCTACCACCCGAGCCCTGGGAAGGACAAGGGCTGCCCTGTGTTTTGCAGGGGGCAATGCCCTTCCTCTCCCGTGAGCCCACCTTTCCCTCCCCAGCCCAATGGCCACTTGGCAGTTTTCTTTTTGGCAGTGCTGTGCTTTTTCACCAGCCAATGTAACCACCTTATGGTTGATGCTATTGTCCTTCTCTATTACTTCCTCCGCTGCCCTGAGTGTGTCTTACTGGGGTCCTTGTCTATAGATTCTGCTGTTTATTGTTTTTCTACTCCCAGGTGCCTTCTATTTTTGCTGCCTTTGTGCTCTTTCTGCTCTTGCTACATGTTGTGCTCTGCTGTCCCTTATTCTCATGGCATTGCTCTCTTTCATGTGCCAAATGACTGCTCTTCCCCCTTTGAGAAATGTCTCTTATAAACACATTGCCCTTACATCAAAGAGTGAAATAAAGAGGAGCTGGTTTGACTGGGAGAACCTGGAAAATATGCCTCCTCAGCTGATGAAAGCAGTTTGTTCAGGGCACTAATGTTTCAGAATAGCTGGATGTGTTCAACAGCAATTAGGATGGGTTATAAAGGAGCAGGGCTCCTGGGTGGCTCCTGTGCTGCCAGCCCAGTGGTGCCTGTGTGACTGTGGCCATGATTCTGCCCTGCACCCTCTGCAGTGTGGGCTATGGTAATTCCTCTCTTTCAGTCCTGCTCCTTGCTCATAGCATCCCTGCCATCACTGTGATCAATTCTGGCATTGCTCCTTTCCTGCCTCTCCCTCCTTCCACTGCTCAGTTCCCTCAGGAGCAGCCCTGGCACTGCCCGTGTTGTGGGTAGTAGAGCTGATAGTCCTTCTGCCACCAGGAGAGCTCAGATACCACCTCTGCCTTCTGCTCTTCACTGGGATGTTCCTGCCTCCCCTACTCCCCCACCTCCTTTTCTTCTGACCATGGCCATGCCTTGTTGGTCTGGACCATCCCTGTAGATGATGTGGAACAAGCTCCATGGGCAGGGCAGCAGCCACAGGGAGATCAAACCCAAGTGCTGGAATTTTTTTTTAAACTATGTTACTTTTGGAAAGAAAATTACTGGAGATCTATGTCACATTGTTAAAACAATAATTAAAGCTTGCCTGTTTTGAGTCTTATTTTAATTATGTACATGTTGCAATTTCCCCCTTTTTACTTAAATAAAGTATTCCCATAGAGAAAGAGTGCTTATAAAAAAAAATTCTCACCATTTATTGGCAATACTTTTCCCTTCAGCTTTGTTGCTATTTAACTGTAGACCCTGGAGACAAGTTGCACATATTAACCTGTCAGAGAAATGTTAAAAATGCATGACACTTAGGAATATATTCAGAAAGTCCATAAAACCATCACAATGGTTCTGTTTTTTCTCCTCATCTGGTCATGTACTTTAACAACATTTCCCCATGTACTGTATCTCTCACCCTGTTGTTTTTTAATGTGGCCTCCCAGATGGAAATGGCTGTTTGGAGGTTTTTTGATCACTGGCCAGAGAAATGTGGGCACTTGCTTGTGACCATCACCTGGCCAAGGGTCCCTAAGATGTCAAGACAGACAGAAGCCATAATTCAAAGCCTCATTTGAGTACTTCTGCTAGGTTATAGGTAAAGCACCAATACAAAAGCTAGAGAGGTGCCCTTCTGAATGCTAACTGATGGAGCAGTGTGGGCTATGATCTCCATAAAAAAACTGACAAGCTGCCTGACCTGTGACTGCTTATGCACAGCTCCTTTCAAAAATTACGGGTGATATTTGTTTGCTGTGAATCCCCTAATGGACCAAGACATCTCATTAAGCTGTGGGGAAGATCTGTTTCCTTGGGTGCAGCCAGGCCTCCTTTCTGAGGATGAATGGAAAAGTAAGGAAAGGATTGTGAAAAATGGTGATCAGTGGTCTCTGCTTTTGAATAATGTTTTCACTCACAGGACTGTTAAATACAAATTTGGGCATCCAGCTTTAGACACACAGTCTAGGAAACATTTCACAGGGACACTCTGGATCCTGCAGTCAAGAGAATTCCCCACATAATACAGATTGCTGTTTCCACATGGCAACACAGACACCAAACTCGGGGAAATATGGCTTTTAGCTTCAACAGTGTTTATCTGTGGCAAATGCCTGGGATACTCTTTATCAAGGCACATAAATAAATGTTAGTGTTTAGGCCTGTTCTTCAGGCAATGCAGTATGGAATATAAAAATCATACTTAATACACAGGTCATGAGTTTGTAGATTTCATTTTTATTCTAATAAGGAAAAATGTTTTTTTATGTAAGCATGTACATGCTAAAAAATTGTTTACCATGTTTCAGAAACACAAACATAAGGCTAAATTAAGCTTGATCAGTCAAGTCTGACTGTATCCTCTTTAATATACCAACGCTGACAATTCTAATCATCAAGCTTGCAAGCTGTAGAAAAAGCATAATTTTTATACACCTTTGGGAGAGAACTGTAGCTAAGAAGTTTCTCTCCCTGTTTCAAAAAGAAAAATGTTCATATGCAACAGAAAGATCTTTATTTGAAGGCAAAAATAGCACCTCTCTGTCATGTGCTCTAATTAACTTGCTGTGATGTCGCTCTGGTGATGGACACAGAAATAGACATTTGCTTTCCTAAATCCTGAAGTAGAAAATGAGGCATGAGTCAGGAGGATACAAGAGGGCAGAACTCATTTTCTTTTAATTACTTTTATTCAGGTTATATCATCCAGCAGCTGCTCAAGTTTCATTTTGAGTTGTTGGATCCTCATGAAATCCCAGCATGTAATTTTTGATGGGACTTACTCTCTTCTCCTTTACACATATATAAGATTTTATATCTAAGTGCTGATGGGGAATGTAGACATGGTGAACAGTGTTCCCATTCACTGATGAAGGATGTAATTGCCCATCAAATCTCTGACAGTAAAATAGAGGAGGCAGAAACTCTGCAAAAAATGTGGCCAAACAATAAGAGAGTTCTCATTACTAATCAAACAGCCAGGGAAGTGTCACACTGTTCCTGCAGCTGGCACACACAAGGTCTGCTCTGGGGAAGAGCAGCACAGTTCACAGCTGCATGGCAAGGTTTGGATGAAAAAGGCTTCACCACAGCTCTGCTTGGCACCTGCAGGAGCTTTCCTCCCTGTGGCTCTAGATGGAGCTGCCAAAATTAAAGCTGTAACCAGGTGGATGTTGCTCCCAGTGGCTCTCTCTGTTATAGTCTGCAGAGCAGGTTTGGCTGAGGGCAGAGGAGGTGCAGTCCTGCTGGAGACCTACCAGGATGCTGGCTGATGCCACCAGGGTCTGATTCAGGTCCCCAGTCCCAGTGCCTCCACTCATCTCCTCTGAAATGAGAAAAATGTGACTGTTTTGCAGCAACATTTGAAAATAAAGACATAATGCCTTCTGAACCACCACGTGCATTCTGCAGCTGGGCCCACTGTGTGTCTGTAAGTGCTGCTGTAGGCAGTCAGTGCCCTTGCGAAGAGCAAACTTAGAGAGAAGGCAAGGGATGGACTTGCAGGGGACTGCATGAACTTTCCACTTCATATGTTTCCAATGATTTTCCTGCTTTTTTGAGAAACAGTAGGAAGAAGTGAATAACTCAGAAAATTCTGGTTTTCCGTTCCTCTTATGTTGTGGATGGCTTCTTCTAGTTATGGACAAAGGACTGAACCTTCTATGTGTGTCAGTGGACCTATTTTTCACTACAAGGTCTGTAAGCAGTCTCTTGCAGGAGAGCACTTCTGTGGTTTTTTTGTGGATAGTTCTTTTACATGCCCTCTTGGGATATTGGGTGACAAGTAACTGCCTGGCCTTCTAATTTCAAATATGACCTTGAAGGAGTACAGGGTACCTGAGACAGCATGAAAAAGGCTATAAGAAAAACTTAAAAGAACAGGTTAAAAAAAAAAATTAAAAACCTGAAAATAAGAATGTCTATGTAGAAGCCACATTATCTGTGCTATTTGAAGCTATTTGAAAGTCTGTAAGGTCTCTGAAGCCTATTTTCTATGTACATTTAGGATGCCTTGACAACATAAATCAATATTTCAGTATTTAAAATAAAATGTGTATAAAATGGAACTGCCTGAATGAATTTTGACAGCTCTCCTACATGCATTATTTATTTTTTATTGTTTTATTTTTTACAGATGTGGATGGTGACTGAACTGCTGCTGTAAACTTGTACCCAGGTAGCTTTAAACCACATATTATTGGCTGAGTTCATAGTAATGATGTAGTTTAGTTATAAAACAGCTTTTGTTACAAACAACTTTGCAAGCTTTAAATATGAATCAAACTACTGAATATATGAGAACCATTTTCATCTATACCTGAAATACTCTTATATGGAGTGGGTGATTCATAGCAGATCCAGAACACATATAAAACTTCTGAGAATATATTTAGCAAAGGAAGTGAAGACTATTTTAAATTTATGTTGAGCTGGAATTAGAAAGTGCCTACAACAGTGCCTTAACAGACAAACTCCACCAAAGTGAGAGTGCTGTATCCTTGGGATTTACACACTGTCCAGGGATTTGATTTAGTTCTCTGCTTCCAGAGGGCCACCTTAGCCCAGCATCACAAGCAGCATGTTGTGCCTCTGGTTTCCCAGCCCAACAATGGCATCACTGTAAACCAGCACCTCCAGGTTTTACAGCACAGGCCTGTGTCCTGAGGGCCCCATGGGACCTTTGGCCATCCTTGCTCAGCTTCACTGTTGCTGGCATCAGTCCCTCTGAGTCAAACACAGAGGCTCAGTACCACATTCAAACCCTGAAGTCTACTCTGTTTTAACATTTTCTTCTTTTTAAAATTATTATTTTCTCTTTAAGCTTTTTTTCCTCCCCCCTGCAAGCTCCATACATTTAGGATTCTTCCAAATGGATGCGAATGGCTCTTATTAGAAAAAGAGAAACCAGAAAATCACTCCAGGACAAAAGCCATCCCCAGCATGTTTTAATGTTCAAATTAGAGTACACTCCCCAGTATTAAAGGGGGTTTATAATGGAAATGCTGACATCCTTACCAGACCCTATTGGCCTGTTGCTCTTTTGTCCTGCAAGTTATTAAAATCTAGCCTGGTTGCCTGAGAAACAGGGTAGTTACTTAGAAGATATTTAGCCATCAGTAAAAATTAATGTCCAATGTATTTATTGGAAAAATACACTTAATTAAGGGCTCAAGTTATACAAGCCACCCACCAACTGCAAGTGTGTTCTGGCAACAGGAGTGTTGTTGTTACCCTGGTTCTGCTTCGTGATGTTATTTTTTTAAGTAAATGCGTTTTCCAGCCTAACAGTTCTGGCTGCAGCATATTGATAAGATAACTCTGCACTAAAAGGGAGATATAGTATTTTTAGTCTCCTTTTACAGTTACCAGTAGTTCATTAGTGACACTGTTGTGAGAGTGTTGATTCATTAAGAGTCTTTTCATCAACAGTCTGACATTCATATGTAGAAGAAAAAGCCAGGAAAAGTAACAAGGTACTCAGCATTTTCTTCTGCTTCATTGGTGCTTGTATCTTTCGTAATGTCAACAGATGAGCTGGAAGCTTTCAAGACTGTAGGTTTTAAGCCAAACTTGAGTGTGTGCTATTTTTTCTCAATTTGCACACTAAATGTGATTTCAGGGGCAAATTTTTTATTTTTATTGTGTAAGAGGTAAATAGGAATCGCATCTGAAAATCAGATGTGAAAGTTCTGTTCCTAAATTGTTTTTAATTGGAGCCTTAAAGGCTCACATGGAAACACTGGGGAAAATATGACTTTTGCTGTGCTATTTAAATAGGCTCTTAGCCACATCCCTAAACTTTATATGGCTTTGGATAGATTAGGAGCTCTCTACTGAGCTATCAAATATACCATACTCATGTAAATTCCTAGCAAATATATAAATATGTGTTTTTCATTGTTTATAATTGCCATTTAATTGTAGGACCAAATTCCATAGCTTAACATTTAGATAATGCCTGATACTTTAAGCACTGCACAAATATTAACTAATTAATAAAAACATTTGAACAGCTCTTTTGAGACTGTCAGATTCCAAAGAAGTAAACTCCTCTTCTTGAAAAATGGGACTGTTCAAGCAAACACACTGTAAGCTTTTAAATGGCAAATCCAAAATGACACAGTGGGACACCATTTCATGCCTGAAATCTGAGCACAAAGACTTTATTTTTCCAAGATATTTTTTTTTCTTTGGTCTTGTAAATAAATACTAGGTAATGACTTAGGAAGCAGAGGGGAGGCAGGCCAGAGATGAACTTGACATTGGCACTTACTTTGTTTTCATCTGCATATAACATTTCATTGGAATATAATATTACATTGACTTATGTATTCATTCAATCATTAAATTCAACAGGACTCTTCAGTTCTGTCATCAAAAAGCAAAAAAACATCAAAGCAAACTGTATCGATTTAACCTTTGCTCCCCTTCATGAGAATTCATCAAATAAATGTGTGGCCTTTAAGTACTTTATTTTTTAAGTATTTTATTTTGGCTTTGAAAGGTCTGATTTAGTGATGCAAAATTATGTGGTTATCTCTGGCTTGCAAACAAGTCTAGAAAGCTCAAATCCAACCCATAACATATTGTTTAATAACTTTAAGCTACACTGGTCCTTCTGTTTTCCTGCTCAGGGCTTTGCTTTCCATGATAATCTCACAATTCTGGTCACCTGTGTCTCAGTCAAAGGGATGACATTTCAGAACACATGACAAGCAAGTTGTCATTGCTGTGTATTTTTATATTTGGCATTGTGTCAGTAGAACAATCAGGACAGAACAAATCTCCACAGTTGGCATGATGCAATTTAAGGTGGACACAGAGTGGTAAAAGATGGGAGTGAACAAAGGGCAAAAGCTGGCTTGAAGAGAACAGTGTATAACTGGATTATTTTTTGAATTTTTTTCCTTGGAGGTTATCTTTTTGAGAATACTTTTTTTCAAATATTTTGTTGTTTGAAATAAAAACATTAGTGATTAGTAGTTTTTAATTTTTGGTTTCCTACTTTCCTTCTTCTTACCTCTGTCATCTTGGGCAGTGTGGAGACAATATTTTTTTAATTATCATTTGTGAATTTGAGAACTTAGGATGCTCTTTATGCATATATATGATAAAAAAATTAATATGCAAGATGTTTATAGTAATATTTCTGTTTTCTGAAAAGCTTCTAAACATGGTTTGCATTTTGGGAGCAGCCATAACTGCAAGGCTGCAAGCATGGCATAGGGGCTGCAATATCACCTTAGGTTTATTTCACTTGGGGAATAGTGTTAAGGATGAATGCTTTGGTAGCAGGGAGCCTCAGAATGTAAATCCAAAATTAAATTGCCAAAAGGGGGTTGAGGAAATGAAAATGACACTGACATAAGCAGCTGGAATCTCAGGAACCATCCAACAGTTTGAGCTGTAGCCATGTTGTCTGCACGTCTAATTGAAGAGCTATTATATATATAAGACAATTTTAAAATAATGAAAAAATATCAAAGTCAATGTAGATGTGATTTCACAAGAGATGTGCCATTTATTTTGTTTGCCAGCCAGGGATAACTGAAAGGCACTGAGAGCAGGAGGGTATGATGGCAGCATATTCATTACCTAAGTAGGATTTCAGCTCTAAAACACCTTTCTGCAACTTCTGATCACAGTTTCCCTTCATATTGCTCAACATGCTACACCAATATTTATACTTTATTATATATAATATTATAATATTTATAATATTATTTATTAATTAATAATTGTATTTTGTTTTGGATAATCAGCCAATATCCTGCAGCTCAAGGTACTTTTTGTGGTGTATATTTTCTTTTCAGGGAACTATGTTTAAGCTTGTATATCCATGAATGCCACTTCAAGCATAAGCTCTGGTCTCCCTTATAGCAAGATTTTACTGCATGGTGAAGACAACAGTTTAATAGGATGAGATGAACAGAGATTTAAAAAAAAAAATCTTCAGATGAGACATCCTACTCAGAACTGTCTAGAGCAGAAGGGAAATTAATAATCACTAAGTGTGAATTTACAAGGTCTCTTCCCATTAATAAATTAAAATACTCTCAGAAGAGAATCAACAGATCTTAGCAGACTGGACAACAACTATGGAGCTGAAACAAAAAAATAATTAAGAAGTATTTAAAAATAGAGGGATTTAAGATTGGCCATGAATGACCAAAGCTGTTACTTTACTTGAAATGGAATCCCTCCAAATAGAGGTTAAGGCCATCCCAACCACAGCAAATTTTTTTAACCTAATCAATCACTGCACGACAGTGCCCTAAATCTGCAGTTCTTTAATATTCGATAGATATAATTAATGCATTAACAAAAAAATGCATTTAATCAAGATGAGGATATTCATAAAAACTATCCCCAGATATTCCATATGGTTTTTGACTTACATTAGTGTGGTGTGGGAGCCCAAGGTTTATTTTCAGTGCTTTTTCTAATGGATCTTGTCCTGCCTTGAGCCAGCCACTGGCAGTGAGTTTGCTATACAGGGGCTGAGCAAAATGTGCTGCTTTGCTTTATGGGCTGTGAGGCACCCCAGAACCCTTGTGCTGGGAAAGGAGAAAAGCACAGGTGCCCACCCACCATTTTGCACCTTTTCACGTTCTCAGGCACAGTTTCTTGTGACCCGTATAAAAGATTTCTTATGTTATTGAGGAGGACTAAATAATCTGTCTTTTTGTACTCTGATTATAATTTCATCAGAAAGCTGAGGTATTCTGCTCCAGATCCTCAGCTGGCAGAAATCAGTAGCTACCACACAGCTGCAGTGGGTCTAGTTTATCTCAACTTTTGGAAGTTCAGTGGCACAATTTTTGGAAGGCATTTAAAGTTCTATTTCTTAGTGTACTTTTTCCTAATTGCTTTTTAAAATCTGTTTGATTTTATTTGTCTTTTTCAAATGTTTTTTTCTGTTCTAAAATCCAACCTGCTCACAAGTAAATGAAGATCCCTATTCTCTCCACAGCACTATCTTAAAATGACATTTTGCTTTCAGTTAGAAACTGTGTTAATGGTTTTGACTTCTTTCATTTTTCTTATTACTACTGATATTGCAGCTGCTGAAATTTTTAACATGCTTATAGTTGGAAGTCTCCCAGGCTGCTGCTCGAGAAATCTCACAATTTACAGTTTTCAGTCCAATTTCCATTAGAGAGCACTGTGACATTCAGCACAGGGCACTGTGCAATACCAAGGAGTGGAGAAGCCCCTGGGGACAGTGCAAATGGTGAAGGGGGGCACCCACAGGAGACTGTTGTGGGATTCTGCCACTGGAAGAGGTGAACTTTCAGATGCATTACACAAGCAAAACCTAGCACAGTTTCTGCCAATTAATGTGGCTGTGCTACTCATGGGGCAGCTGGTGAAACAGCAGGGGCTGGGTGTGCAGGTGAAGGCAGCAGTTGAGGTGGATGACAATACAGTGACATGTCTGAACTGAGCTGAGCTATGTAAATATAGGTAGAAAATGAGAGGAAACTGGGGTGAATAAGAGCATTTATCAGATATGAAGTTACTGGGACCAGACTAGGGAGTGTTGTGCAATGCCTGGTACCACTGCTACCAGCACCTAGTGCTTCAGCAGTGGGCGCTGACAATGGGCATCTCCTGATACAAGACAAGGTCCTGGGGTAGGTAGAGCTGTTCAAAAGCATCTTCCAGGCCAGTGGCAAAACCTGGGGTACATCTCACTCCAAAAACTCTCCATTGCTGTGGACACAGAGCCTGAACCTGAGCACTGGCATCAGCATTGGGACAGAGCACCAAGGAGCCATGAGAGGATTTTTTGAGTTAGCTTGGACTATGATTTTTAATCACACTTCTGGAGACCAAGATGAAGAGTACTCAGCCCTTTTGGCTAACAGTGACCATAAATTGTCTGAATAGCATCATGTCCTCACTCACCTGACACTTTCCCAGACAGCTGAATTCAGATATTGCTACATATTTTTAATTTAAGGAACAAAGTGTCAGGAAATGGAGGAACAGAAAGGGAAAAAGAAGTGGCAAAGATGACAAGGTTTTGTGTATGGCTGAAGGGCAAAGATGATACAGTAGGGAGAAACCCTGGAAAGGGGAGGGGAAGGGTGATTAGATAGCCTAATACATTATTTTTTTTTTCTTCTGTGTTTAATTTCCTTAGGAGTACATGCTGCATTTTATGTCAGTGACAGATAATGAAGGAGTCAAAAGATAATAAGCTTGGTATTCAGAGAAGATCCCAAGAAGTGGTATGTTACAGGGCTGTTTGGAAATCTGAAATTCTCTGGTGATAGGAGATGGATGAGTTGGCTGCATGCCCCATGAGATTTTCCTCAGTCAATCTAAAATTAATTCCCCTTCATAATTAAAATACATTTGATATTTTTAGGAATGGCTGGCTAAGTGTTTCTTTTCTTTTCTTCTTTTTTTCCCTACTCCTTTTTACTTTGTATCAGAGTCAGCTACTTTAATTGCTAGTTTGCCTGATTTAGGATGAAAAAAATCCCAGAATGTTCATGGCTGTCTGTCTTAGCTACTCATTTGATCTTGTATCCATTTCATAAGTTATCACACATCTCTTTCTGCAATAGATCTTTAAAGCAATGATCTGCAATTATTAACTGGTGAATAGTCAGAGTTTCCCAAGGTCCCAGGGTGGTGGGTGATGGACTAGGATTCTGAACTTCAGCCTCTCCTTTTTTGGACTGTTTTTCCTACCCAGTAGTGCAGAGCTGATAATTTTATCAGAGTTATGTAGGTGACACGTGGATCCATGAAAGTGGCATTCAGTCCAGTGGAGCCTCATACAAAGGGCCAAATGGAATTTTTGAAAAGATGCTGCTCTGCTTTGTGCCTGATCCTCCCACAGCTGTGGATAAAGCCCCCTCTGGTTTCAGTTCAGATGGTTCCACTTCTGAAACCCTCTGGAAAAACCCTAAAGCGAATCAGTTTTTCATTCAATTTTATGGAAACTTCTTCTGGGGTAAACCCAAACCAGCTCTGTCACCTCCCTCCCATTTTTCTCTCGGGTTGTTTAACCAAGAATATCCCAGTACTGACCCCAGCCCAAAAGTCAGCTTCTTTTTCTGCTAAAGGCAGTGAAGGTCCAGCATCAGCATCTGACCCTAATTTATACTAGTTGCCAACTGAAAGATGGAAATTGTATATATTTTGGCAGATTTCCTGGTGTTCCCAGACACTGCATCACTGCAATTCATCTGAATTCTGGTTTACCCCATAGGAATACAATGAGTCAATTAACCCTTTAAATAAATCACCTAATTCCAGAGCAATCACACGGCATCTGTTTCAGCATTTTATCAGTTGCATAATAAAAATCTTCCCCTTGTCTTTCTGTTTCCTATTGCATTCTGTGCTTTGGATAAATACCACCAGTGCCTGCCAAGTCACAGTTGCAGAGACCTACTGCAGAAAATGGAACCAGAGACACACACTGGGAGAAATCCTCTTTAATGCAGTGCTTCAAATTGAATGCCTGCAGTGCTACACAGAATCACAGAATGGTTTGGGTTGGAAGCAACCTTAAAAATCATCTGCTTTCATGGCAAATTTAAAACTAAAATCCACACCTCATTAACAATGAATCCTGATGAGTAAGTTAAGTAGAAGAAACATTAATTATTTATGGTGATGAACTCAGCATTTTCCCTCTCCTTTTTTGTGTTGTGTCTGTCTTTGGAAGCCTGTAGCTTGTTATAAATGAAGTACCACAGATGAGCTAGAAATAAAAAGCTAGGAGGTTTTCCAGGGAGACAGAGAATAAATACAGAACCTCCACAAATGCAAACACACATGCTCTGGACTGTTAAGAATTTTGAATCGCACTGTGTTTTATCTTCTCAGAATTTCCCAAGTGGCAAAATATATCCCCAGGAAAAGACATGACAGCAGACAAAAAGCAAAGAGAACCAGAAAATAAAATTCAAATCAGAAAGTCTACCGTAATACAGTTCAGAATTACTTGTTCCCTGAATGATAAAGGAAAAGTAGTAGTCATGACAATGATCAATTTTGCTCAGAGAAGACTAGCAATTTAACAGTGGGTAGGCATCTTAGATATCCTGGCTGAAAGAGAACAGAGGGAATGAACCAAATGATTAGATTTCAAAGTGTGAATTAGCTTATGCAGTTTTTAACAGAGTGTTTTGGAATAGGGTCCCAAAAGCATCCTTTTAGGTTGGTGTTTGTCACTCTGTGATATTTCTTCTGTTGCCTAACCCAGACTAACCTCAGAGTTTTATCCCACAGTAGTTCCTGGGTCAGGTATTTTATGTGTAACACTAGGAAGGACTTTTTCTAGAGACCCTACTAATGTTGATGAACCCTTTTATTCACCTTTATTATTGTTACCTTCCTTTTTTGCATAAACACTTGGCAATATATTTTCTGCTGGTAAAGGACATTATAGAGTCAAGTGTTCTTTTGAAAAAAAATCTTTATTTTTCACAGACTATGCTAGTTTTGTTATCTAGAATACAATAAAAATCCCTATAATATTAATATCATGAAGCTTTGAATGAAGTAATTTCTTTGTTTAAAGTTCTCAACTTTTTTCATTATAAGTTGTACATTCTTTTATTCAGGACCATAGTCAGGAAGCTTTCCTAATATGAAAGTCTCCTTTGCCTTTATTTTAGGTAGTCATGTTCATTAAAGTGGGCTGCAATCAAACCTCAGTCCATATGCTTGTAGTCAGTGTAATTTTCAGGTGAGGCTGACATTGTTTCTGCAATCGCTAAGAAGAAATGTTGAGGGCTGGAATAGAGTCAGCATTGTCCATGGTAAAAAGCAATAGCAAGTGTTGGTAGTCAGTGGGGAAAGTTATAAGGTGGTATAAACCTTCTGGCTCTAGTGAATCCATGGTTTTCAAATAGCCAGAACTAGAGATTTTTATGTCCAGGCTGATGTTGAACATTGATGTCTCTCTTGAGTAACAGGATTAAGAGACCAGTGGTGTAATATTTTGGAGAGTGAAAAGTGCTTTCCTACTGGTACCTGAATGTTACAGCCCTGTGCTGTGTTACATTGGAGTTTGCTCTGGGAAACAGTGATGGCTTGGTTTCTCAAGGGTGGTTTCAATGAGGAAAGAAGGGTCCATGGTCATACACCACCCAGCCTGTGGGATCCCTGCTGGTGATAGTGGAGATGTGCTGTCAGGTCCTGCATTTATTCCTCAGGCATGGTCAGGTTCCTGGTTTGTAGATGTTAACATCTAAGATTACTTTAACAAAGTTGGGATGCTGCAAGGAAGGGAAGTTTGATAAATTTTCATTAGAATAGAATTATCTTACATTTAGTTATTGGTATAGGTCAAGGATTAGGATGATAAGTGAGCTCTTCAGAGTAACATTTTGGCAAGTTCAAAGTGGACCTTTGAGATTGGAGAGCATTGAGAATAAGGCTGCAAATATTTATTTTCCCTTATATATCTGCTAATTTCATTCACATAGGTTTAATGCTCTATTAATATTTTTCTCTAACAGGAGGTTGTTTGTAGGCTATCAATCATAATATTATATGAAGATTTAAAGGTT
Source organism: Erithacus rubecula (assembly GCF_903797595.1). Taxonomy (NCBI): domain Eukaryota; kingdom Metazoa; phylum Chordata; class Aves; order Passeriformes; family Muscicapidae; genus Erithacus; species Erithacus rubecula. Next base: position 13,180,899 of record NC_136687.1, on the reverse strand, counting down.
TAGAGACAGGTCTGTGAGAATGTAATTTAATTAAACTTTGTTGTGACCTAAATCAGATGGAAAAGCAGAAATTCTGGTTATTAAAGTTTGTTGCGACCTAAATCAGGTGGAAAAGCAGAAATTCTGGTTATTAAAATTTGTTGTGACTAAATCAGATGGAAAAGCAGAAATTCTGGTTAGTCTCTGGCCATAGTAGGAGAGGTTATGATGCCACCTTGGGTAAGGGTACAGAGGTACAGACTGGTGGCAACCACAGTGGCAAGGATGACATTAATATGAAGGTGAGTTAATGGAGATGTCATATAGTTTTGTCTACACAAATAGTAGGTAAGTAAAAGTGGTACTTTTTAAAATTGGGTGAATCAATTTGAGTTGGGTAGCAGGGTTTGAAGAACCTCTTTGGTCATATTACAAAAAAAGCTTCAACCAACTGAAGTTGTCTTGGTTAGTCTTCTACTGATAGATTCTGCAGTCTGAAAGACAAAAACTTTTATGCCTTTATAAGAATTATTTGGACTTAAAAAAAATAATCCTGTTCCTTTACAATGAAATTAAATTTTTTCTTTGTTTAGTGCTTTGCATAAGAATAATTGGCACTTACTGGTCACAGAGAATTTAGTGAAAACCCAGAGGATCAAAAGAAATCATAGTGCAAAGAGGAAAAGAAGAGGAAGGTGAGAAGTTATTTTAACACTTCAAGTGATATGATATAGAAGCATGTAGGTTAACATGTTCTTAGTAAAAAAATTAAAGTCCTTTTATACACTAATCCACGATTGCTGTACAATAACTGATACACAGAAAGAATGAAGCTGTTACCAGACACACCAAAAGTTTAGTTCTTTATCAACAGGAAAGGAACAGTGCTGGCTGTATTTTCAGTGCCTGACTAGAATGATAATAACAATTATTTCTCAGGAATTGTTTTACAGAGAATTTAAAGATGTATGGTATGTGTATCATATAATTGGCATCTGTATTGCCTCAGGACTGAATCAATGTAATCCAAGACTGCAGCTACATAAACTTCCCCTCTCCTGCAAGGGAAAGTTTTCTTTGGGTGATGTTAGGCTGCAGAGCCATGATGAATTGCATAAATATCTATTTAACTATTTCAAGGCTGAAGTTAATAAGAAAGACTTCAATAATTTCAAGGGTATCTTTAAAAGTTTATTTATTTTGGATTGGAAACAAAGATGAAAAGACTTATGAAGAAAAATAGATATTCCACTGATTTTTGTATCATTTTGGTACAGAGAATCGTTTTACAATTGTTTTTACAATTTACAGTACTTTTGCTATTTATCTTAGATGTGGGTTTACCAGGTATCAGGACTGAAAAAGAAGTTTAGGACCTGTGTCTCTCCCAGGCATGATTACCCTGACCTCTTGCTACTTCTAACTGCAGAAATCTTCTCTCCCTCACAACCCAGCTTCTCACATTTAGGTCTGAAAGTGGCCTTGCCTGAGCTGATGGGCCTGGGACACTCCACAAAGAGAAAGAGCAAATTTTTCTTCAGTTTTGATTGCCCAAATTCAGCTGGTTGCAGTGCTTCAACTCTCCATTTCCCAGGAGTAAGGAAGAGGACTAATCAAATCAATCCAAACAGATAATCACCACCATGCAGGCAGATATTGCTTTTCAACCCTTTCCCATCTACTCTATTCAATCCCCATATTCCTACTGACACAAAATAAACACCACTCTCCTGCCAGGACTGCCAGAATGGAGGAAGCATTCAGTGATGGAGATGAATAAGGTGGGAGCAGCATTTCCAAGGTTTCTCTCCTTCCCTAAGAGACATTAACCTGCATCATTAGGGACTGAAAATTGCTATTTTAAGATGAGTTGCAATAAATTCTGTCTTGCTTATTGCCTCATTGTGGTTCCACAGTATCAATATCAACATATGGTTTAAACACCAGTAAAGCAGAACACAAATCCATGGATGACTTAATCTGTTGTACAAATGTTAGTGAAATAGAAACAAAAAAGATTTAGTGATTAACATCTCTGGAGAACATGTGCATTTTCAAGTCACTGTTATTCTAGTAGTATCTAAACTACAAGAATAACAGGAAATTTGACTTAACAGGGGATACAAAAGAGGCATTGAATGTGGGTTGCTGTATTTTCTCCCCTTTGGCTACTGAAGGTTACCAGACTGAATGACAGAACATTGAGGTTTTGGTAGTTATTTTACTCATTTACTCAGTCCATGACATCCTTGACTTAATGTCTCAAATCTTAAGATTTGTAGAAAATTTTCATTAGGCTTTAAGGTGTTTCAGTTCAGTAGAGTCCTTGGCATAAGCAGAGTGTCAGATGTCAAAGAAAAATTAAGAGAATAGTTTTGAATGTTCCATGAATCCTCTGGAAAGCCAGATAAGGCAATGCTCCAAGGTAGGTAGAAGAGGAAAGTGAACAGACTCTTTATGGTAGTTACTTGATAACTCATCAATAACAGCCTCCTATATGTTCTTTGGGTCCTTGACACCATTTTTGCCCTGTGCTGTAAAATAATCCTGAAACTAACTCAGCTGTAATCTTAAATCAAAGAAGAACACTTAGGGGATGGGTGGGAGTGATAACAGTTCAAGGAAACAGAATTCTACAAAAAAAAAATCCTTAACTTACATGAAGAATCAGCATGCACAGATACCTACTTTAAGTCCTGAAGCACCTCGTTTGGATCTGCACTTTTTTTTTTTTAATGGGAAAAGTACCCGTATCTTTTTATATATATATATATAAAAAAAAAAGAATTTCTTTATGTGGACAATCTTAAAAGAGGGATCTGATCATTTGGACTCAGTAACAATCTTCCTAGGTCATAGAGCATTTTTAATTAACCTGATGTTCCAGTTATTTTAATTACTCTTGTAGTTCCAGGTAAAGGCAATATTCACTGCTTCCCCACCTCAATTTAAAAGCAGTGATGCTTTGCACATTACACCACAGTGCTTCTGTTGTTCCCATGGCTCAAGGAACATATTGAAAAAAAATCTGTAAACATATGTTCAAACTGGGAAGTATTTTGGGATGAAAGACAGTATGGAAGGGGAAATTATGGTATTAATCTTTCTCTCAGAAAAATGAGAAAAACCCAAATCCTAAATTAAAGTATCAGTGAGCATTACAGGAAGTTCAGCTTTACCAATAAATGCAGCCTTTATAATTGCTTGCTGAATGAGAGCAGGGCATCAGCACTCCATCCTATGTAAAGGGTGATGTCTGTGCACACCATTTGCCTTTATTTTAAATGGAGAATCTGAATGCAGTCTGAGACCATCTGAGGCAAAAAAGGAGGGTCACTGGCTCAGATGACAGTCTGGGTTCAGCACAGCTGGCCTGGGTGGGGCTCCCCTCCTGCAGGAGCTGCCAAGTGTCTCACAGGCTTCCAGGGGTTCCCCTTCATCAAATAACACCCTGGATGGTCCCTAAGCCAGTCCTACAGAGTCAGTGGCTTGGTACCCAGCCAGCATCTTGTTATAAACTTTCTGGCACAACCTAGTGATATTTGTAACAAATTCTATGGATGTGTTAACGTATGGAATTTGGAAACACTCGCTTAGAGGTCCCAAAAGACAAAGAACTTCAGTACTTTGGCAACTTACTTCATGAAGATCTTTCCCAAAGAGAACATCATCAAGACTTGTACTCAAGAAATAACCCAGAAAATTGTATGTTTGATTAATGCTGCATGGTGTCTTTTGTTTCCAGATAGTGGGCTATCCATAAGCAGGTCATGAGTGTCTCTTATGTATGTATGACAAATACTTTTCCTCTGGATTGAAGAAAAAAAGTTTGCACTCACATAGCAAAATTCAAAGATTGTTGCTTAATAGCAATTTGTAATGTAAGTCACAGGGTGCTGTTTTTCTACATATTTTCCAAAATTGGAAAAAGTGGATAAAGAAGAAATTCTGAAATGGCTGTTTTGAGACAAAAAACAGGCTTCCTGTCAGTAGACAGATGCCTTACTGGACACTGTTACATCCTCAGTGGATCTCCAAAGGCTCTGTACAGTGGTAAAATTCATCCTAGGACATGCAGCTGCCTTCTAGTGTCTCTAGCTTAAAAATTGGTTTGGCAAATTATTGTATATATGACTGAAATTTGGGGCTGTGCCCCTAAATCATTTGTGACTGACTGTTTTTCAAAAGAGAAGAGAATTTTCTTGAAATGAAGGCAGGTTACAAAGCATTCCCTAAGATTCTTGGAGCAGTAATTTCTTATGAGTAGGTAGCAGAATTATTCTCATGGTGTTGGGAGGCCACCATGAACACTGGAGTGTGTTGTAAGAGAAATGGGATTTGATGTTTTGACTTTGATTTGGCTGGAGAGCTGGGAGGTGTCTAACCTCACTGCAGCTTGTAAGAAAAGGCTCCACTGCCCCAAAGCCATGCTTTAGAAATAGTGTAGTAAAGATATCCAGAGCATCTCATGCTACCTTCTGAGGCAGCTGGAGAGTTTCAGAAGGGTTCTTACAGATTTATACAAGCCATGCTCAAATAAAACACATGGAAATGTGATGGCATTTGGTAACATGCGTTAAGTATGCTGATTTATCCCACAGCTAAGGCAGGCACTTCTTTTTGTCATCCTATTAGTCAATTGTAGTTAATTATTGATATGGTGGAACTTAATATGACTATATAGTTTTGGTTTTTTTGGAGGTTTTTGGTGGATTTTTTGTTAGGTTTTTTTGTTGTTGGTTTTGGTGGGTTTTTTGTTCGTATTTGGCTTTGGGTTTTTTTGCCTTTTTGTTTTTTTTAACTTATGCTTATAGAGGTCAGTAGATGCAATTATTTGTGTGGCTCATTCATGAGTCATTGTTTAAGACATGAGGATGATGATTCACTTTGCCAAAAGCTATTAATAGGTGGCCAGCACTATATTTTAAGGTCATGGAAGAATCAGTCTCCTTTCCTTCCACAAGGAACTATAGTTTGCTAAGTCCTCTCCTAGTTTAGCTATTATGCCAGAAACATCATTTCTAGGACTGCCCTCTACGAACAAGATAACATAAGAACTAAGACAGGAGTTTAAATAAGAGCTGACTTAGTCAACACATGCAGGAGGATACATGACCTAGTGATGGGTTTGGGAATAATCTTTCTCTTTTCTTTTCTTTTCTTGTTAAGCCTTTTTCCTGTCCCCCTGCATTGCACATGGGCTGCTCATAGGCTGTGATCATATCTATCAAAGTATGGACAAATGTGAGTATCTCTTCTTGGACTGAGGGCAGGCAAGGCAACTTTGGGCTGCTTGTGTCAGGAGTTTCATCAGTGCAGTGCTACTGCTTGAGATTATTCATTCCTTTTCCCTGTGGGATTTATTCACTGGGGATATGCTGTGGACTATGCTGGGATGAAGCAGAGATCAGTCTGGAATTCTCAGACATTGGGCAAAGTCTTTGCTGGTCCATGTGGATCTGTTTTTTGGGTCTTGTATGCAGGGGCAGGGTCCCGTGCTGGAGGTGACTGCAGCACAGACCTGCATAACATCTTATGTAGGAGGGACATCTGGCATTAACCTACTAAACCCTGCTTTGTGAAGGCCAAGCCAACCTCAGCATTAGCTCAGGTCTCAGAACCTGTTCACCAAAGTGCTGCAACCTTCCAAACCCAGAGCACCCCTGTGAAGCTGCCTGGGCAGGAGTGCAGCCAGCAGGACAGATCATTCCCCATGACATGGCACTGGGCAGAGGTCAGGGGGAGCACTGAGTCCAGTTCTGCCTTTCTCAGCACAAGAAAGGTGTCAACCATGCAGAGTGAGTCCAAGAGAGGGGTCACCAGGTGGTGGGGGGCTGGAGTGAGGGATGTAGGAGGACAAGCTGAGGCAGCTGGTTCATTTTAGCCTGGAGAAGGAACAGCTGAAGAGAGGTCTCCTGGCTGCCTGCAGCTACCTATTGGGAAGTTGCAGGGAAGATGAATCCAGATTCTTATGTGAGATCACTGTGAAAGGGCAAAAGGCAATAAGAATGGCTTGGAAAACAGGAAATTCTAGTTAGCTAGTAGGAATTTTTTTTCACTGGAAGAGCAGGGAAAGGTATGGCAGATTGGCTGAAGTACTGGAGTCTCCATCCTTGGAGATGCTTAAAACTCAAGAGGACAAGTCCAGAGAAAGCAGATTTAGTTCAGCAGATCTTGCTGGAATTAGATTAGATTACTACTCCTGTTCTTTCCAACATACATTTTTTTGCAATTCTGTAATAGTGGATCAGATAGATCAACACTATCTCAAAGCCAGCCTTGCACTGCATAGGCAAAGGTGTGTGACTACCCCTCCTTTCCTTGTCAGAGGGTGTTGAATGAGTGGGAGAGGTGGAACATTTGGGTTGATTTACCCAAAATCTCTTAACGGAAAATCCTAAACTAGCAGGTAAACAGAACTCTAAAAGAAAAACATACCAAAAGAAAGATAAAGTATTTTGAACTGATCGACATTTTGTTAAATTCCATATAGAACTTGTTAGTCTCAGCTGATGTTTCTTTTTCCTGCCTTTTTTATTACTGAACAGAAACACAACTTCCTGCATAAAAAGGCCATGTGATGCAGATGTAAAAATGTATAATCAATAATTGAAAATATTGAAATGAATATTCTTCTTTCATTTCTACCCATGGTTTGGGATTATTGTAGTATAATCTGATTCAAGACTTTGAGACATTGCCTGAGCCATCCTCTGAGGCTGATTTAGACTCTTTCAGCAAAAGTTCTTCTCTCTGGTAATTTTTTGTCAGAGATCTGCACGTAGTTAGCTAATTCTCTTCATGCCACAGTAAACTTTAGTGAAGTCAATAGGTACTCTGGCAGAAAAGTAGAAATGAAAGAGACTCTATTTTCAGAACTCTAAAATAACCACTGATCCATCCTTTGGAAAATACTGCTGTCAGGGGGGTCTGGTGGAGTGGTGTTGGGTTTCCAAATGGACAGAGAAACAGACAACTGTATTCCTGAGCATTTCATGCTGACTTTCTGTGAGGTGACAAGGATGGCTTCCCTGGAGGGCTGGCTAGCTACAGGGGTGAGATTAAATAAATGACTTTGCCCCTCCTAAATTATGTGCCAGAGATATTCCTTCCTCTCTGTTCCAGTGCCCACTCACTGGAACTTCTGCTGGCACCAAGGTCTGCTGAACGTGGTAGCAGCCCTGCCACCAGGGTCCCCTGCCACTCAAAGCACAGATTTAAAGGCAATCTTGAATCCAGAAGGGAGAAAGGAAGAGAGTGTAATGCTGTGCTGTTTCAGCTGCTAATTGTGCCCAGATTAGTTAATTAGATAATTAACATAAGAATGCTCTCTTTTCATATTAGAGCATCATACATTTACAATAGAGCTGTTCATAAGTAGAGTGCTATGCTGTGGGAAACGCTAATTAATTTTGCAAATTTGGACCTTTAATTACTAAAGTGCTGTGCTTTCTCAATGTTTGTTTTAGAGTAATGTTAACTGATTAGTGCCTGTTTGGAGAAGTATTTATTCTCTCTGCCAGTTGGACATATTCCTCTTGCTGTGAGACCAGAATCCCAGTTTATTTGCAATTTAACTGCATTGCACTTCAGAGGAGCCTGCAAGAGATGAGATTGTCTGTAAGTCCAGCTGACATTGGACCCACTAACTGCAAAAGCAATGCAGCCCATCATTTCCAGATAGGACACATCCCAATCATATATCTCTGCAGCCTGCACACTCGATTGTTGGAACAACATTCATCCTGGCTTCAAAGCAGAATCTGGAAAAACTGCAGCTGGCAGATGCAACCACCTGCTTCCTTTGCAGCAGTTCTCAGAAAACATCAATCCACGTACCAGGCACTTTGCTGGCTCCCTAATGATCTCTGAGTCAATATTCAGGCCTTGTGCTGAGTTCTCAGAAGCTCTTACGTGAGCTGGGGAAATGTCAGCAGTGTCTGCAGGGTCTTGATGGTCTGCTCCTTGCACTCCAGCTCCCACCACCACAAGAGGATCAGATCTTTGGGCAGCTCTGCAGTACCAGCTCCATCCCCTTGGCTCGAGGAGTAATTCAACCATTACTGAACCAGAAAGAAAGCAAGCCTCAAAGAGATTCTCTTGCCCAGTAACTTACATTTGCTTGGGTAAAGGGAGACATGGGCTTGGTTCCTTCTCCAAGGCTTCTTTATGCAACATATGAAACATTTTGAGTTAGGAAATTGGAGCAGATGCCTTCAATATCCTTTCCTTACCCTTAGCTAGGGTCATTAGTTGTGGCCACTTTTTTTTCTGGTGTCTATATGGGCACAGTGTTCCCATCCTTGACTATCATGAGGAAACACAAAAATCTCCAAATTAGTAAAAGTTCTGTGTGTTCTCAGAAACAGATTTAAAACTTTTTTTTTTTCTTCTGGCTGGCATCTGCAGTAGAGCTGAAGATGCTGGTCCAAAATTCTTACCATATTGCACAGAGGGCTTAGCTGCCTAGCTCAGGGATATTGAGACTAATCTGAGCAGGAGATGTCAATGTTCAGAACTTTCTGAATCTTTTGGTGAGTGAAAGCTGACTCAACTGCATAAAAGTCTTACCTGTGACTAATCACTGGCTGAAAAGCTTCAAGTTAGCCACTCATTCAGCAAAACTGAGTCAGCAAAACTCAGACACCAAAGCTGAATACAGGGATGAGCTCTGAAGAAGTGCTTTCAACCTTTTCTGCTTGTTCAACTAATTTTTCCAGTACCTTAACCAGCTTCAACAGGGGAAAAAGAACAGAAAACAATAGAAATATATGCTGAATAGATTCATGTGAAGATATTTTTAATATGAGCTTGCTGATTTTGAGAAATGAGTGCACATATTCCCACTGTGATATTGTTGCACCTTGAACCTTAGCAGCACCCCTGGAAGAAAAGAGAAAAGAAAATATGTCATTAATTGTGGGACAAAAGGTGTGAAAAAGGACATTTAGTAGGGGAGGTGCTGCATGACAGTGGAAATTACATGATACATTTACTTGTTACTTGTATTTTGCTTTGCACCTAAACTGCTGCTGTTTTCTTTGCAGGCTTCAAGTTGCTGCAATCATTCATTGAGGCAATAGTACAGAGCTGCCAATTTGAAAACAAGACTTTGCTCAGTTACTGAAAAAAATGAAAATTCAAGGGTAAGTCTGAAGATTACAAGGACTTTGAAAATCCTACAGAAAGTGAGCCTTTTAATTTAAGCAAGAAAAGAAATTAAGGTACAGATTTTGCTATCTGCCTGCTGAGTAGTCCTATTGATTCCAGGTAGGCCACACATTATTAAGTACCATAACAGGTTTTAGATAATTACAGTATTCATCCCTTGGGCAGCATACTTTTGAAGGTTTATGTCTTGAGCTTTATCCCCTAGATTTTTTCTGGTGCTAGGAATTTTTGCAAGCATGAAAAGACTGGATGAAATGTTTCAAAGAAGCATCTTCAATACTTTTTTTGAGTGTAATTATTTGGTCTGACATACCTGGTTCATCCAGTGAGTTCTAATTTTTTTCTAAACCTTTACATTTCTGAACCATCAAGATTCACTTTTGCTCTACTGAGAGGCAGGATATGGAACTCATGTGCTTGTTTCGTTATATTCTGAAGATATGTCTGTTCCTAATAATACAGTTTGTGAATGGCTGCATTCTTCTGACTTTTACAGAATTTTTCCTGAAGCAAAGCTCTTCACTTACTCCAGCTCAGTGTTTACTGTGCTGCCCAGTAATGTTTTCCAGTGTTTGTTAGGATTTTGATTTTTTGAAAACATGCTCCATAATCTTTGGAAGCTTGTGCTGGCTGTGTTAAAGTCATCCTTACCCACAGAGGTCAGAAAGCAGAGATGTGCAGAAGACAGCCCTTCCAGCAGGCAGCAGATGGGAGAGGTTTCTGCAGCTGGGGGAAGTTTAGCTGGATCCCAGTGCTGTAGCATCTGCAGTGCTCACTGCCTGGCTGCAGTGAGGCTTGAGGAGATAACACCTTCTCCCCCTGCTTTCTTCTCTCTGGTTCTTACCTGTGCACACACATTGCCCTTCCTGCTGAGACACAGTTCAGCTGCTATATGTGCAAAAGCACCAGTCTTGTCTCCCCTGAGATTATTCATTTCCTCATGTGCACAGGCTGTTCCATGTACCAAACCATGCTTCAAGGTGACCTATTTGTAGTAATGCTCACAGGAGACACTTTTTGTGTTTCTCATCCTGGGTGAGAGAAGTAAAGTCAAAGCTGGTGCTTGACCAAGGCCAGGCCTCACAGGGCACACCTCATTCCTATTGAACTACTGGATTTGGATGTCAATTCTTTCCCCTCCACCACTGTAATGCTGTGAATAGCACAAGTGTGGACTCCTTCAAAACTAACATAAAAAGCTTTGCTGGTGTAGCTTAACTTTCAAGGAGGAAAAGGCAGAAGCACAGCTCCATCAGCAGGAGCTACATCATTACAAACAGAGTTCCCCATCTGGGAAGAATGTTTTCTACTTCTTAGTGTCAGTGAAACTTGAGTGGGAGTTCTGCAATTACTTGGGAGTATGGGGAAAGATGTAGCCATGGAATTAACAAGGTGTTAAGATGGAAAGCATGTTCTAGTAAAGGATTGTCAAAAGCATTGATGACTGAAGGTGAAAATATAAAGCAACTCTGAGTTAATATTTTGGCAGAACATTTCTGTATAAGATGCAGGCTATTTATGGCAGCTTCTCAAGGAATTAGTGACCTCTGAAGTGGTGCTGAAGTGGCAGAAGCAGCAGAGTGACATTTGTTGTTTCCTGTGGTACTGATTCAGACATGCAGTGTTGACTTTATCAAGACATTCTCCTTCAATCTAGGTTATTCGATCACAAAAGTACCTGGGCAGCTATATATTTATGTATCTATAGATATAGATGATATAGATAGAGAGAGAGATTAGATACAGATGATATAGATACAGATATAGATGACATAGATAGATACATCTGTGTGATATATTTATATGTGTGACATATCTGTATATCTGTGATACATCTATGTATGCATGTGTGCATATAAAGACATAGCAAAGGAACACTTTGAGAAACATTGTTTCCTAGCCTAATATTAAATATGGGTTAATTGTTAATTCTATTTTTTTTTTAATTCTGGAAATTTTGTTGACTTGAAAGGGCTTTGGCTCAGATGTTGAACCAATGGAGAGATGACCACTTTGGTACAAATATGTTGATGGAAGAAGTTGCCAGTTTTGTGTACTCATTGCTGACTGCAGTGGTGATTACTGTCCCCAGCAATTTCCCAGTTAAAGTCACTTAAGCTATCTTAATTGATTTTTCCTGAAGTAAATTAGAGTACTCTGACAGCCTGCTTTGCTAGCCCTCTGATGAAGGCTGCAGCCTACAGAAGGGAGGTGATTCAACTGGCACTTATGGATCTATAAGAGGAAAGGGAAGAAGTATGGTTTTTGTCTATGCCATATCAGATAACAATTACCAGGAACTTTTCTTGGCTTTTAGATTTTTAAAAAATTTTGTTGTTATCTCTAGATTATAAACAAGATAACGTACTATGCTCATTGTGGTGTTTTTTTTTTAATTCTATGTCCATTTTTAGCTATGGCAATATTGTTTTTAATACTTGTCCTTTGGAAAATGCTGTGATGTTGAAATCAAAATGTCCTTCAAGACATTATTGATTTGAATGAGATCCGGCTGTGAAAAATGGCTTAAATAGAGCTGCTATAATGTGTTATGAATTTTCTGGAATAGAATAATATAATTTATCATTTTAATGTTACTTTTTGAAGTTTATTTTCATATTTGTGCTGAAAGAAAACATTTTGATTAAGCAGACAAAGGCTGACCCAAAATGTCTTCTTTTGATTAAGAAGCTCTAAGCAACAAAATGCCTGTGTGCTGATTTGTTGTTGGACAAACATTAAAAATTGCAGAATTATTATGAATCTTAAAAAATATATCAGAGTAGGAACATGGGGTAGGTGACCTCCTTAGGAAATCCTGGGTTTCAAGTTTTAAGTCCCCAAAATGAGTGTGTTAAATTATCAGGATGTCTAATTTAAATATAATCAAATTCTAATAAAATTTTTTGTGTGGATACTACTGTTGTGCAAGCAATTTTATACTGTGATGTCACTAAAAGGGTTTATTTCTGTCCTTGCTTTATTGGCACCATCAGTAACTTGAATAAGGGGGTCTGCAATAAAGTCAGGGACCTTTTACAAAGGCATGCAGTGATAGGGTAAGGGGTGATGGCTTTAAATTATCAGAGATCAGATTAGATTAGATAGAAGAAAGACATTTTCAACAATGAGGATGATGAGGGACTGGGTTCCCCAGAGAGGGGGTAGGTGCCTCATCCCTGTAAGTGCTCAAGGCCAGGTTGGATAGGGCTTAGAGCAACCTGGTCTAGTGGAAGATGTCCATGCCCAAGGTGAGGTGTGGGAACTAGGTCCAGCTAGGTCTTTAAAGTCCCTTCCAGCCAAACCATTCTATGAATTAGTTCCATCAATAAAATCTACTGATAAACCTCCCAGTAGTGTGCCTGAAGAAGAATGTAAAGTTTGATTCTGGTTCCATTTATTTGGGTGAAAATATAAATTAATGCAGTTCTTGCTCACCTTTTAGCTGCATTCCCTTGTAACATATAAAGTGAAAGACAATAAAGCTCAGATGCAGTAAAGTTTCTTTACAAAGAGACTGAAAGTAAAGCCCATATTATTCCAAGGCACAAACTGCTGCTCTGAACATGTTGAACCCTTGTTTATTGTGAACTTCTCATGAAAGGGAAAGGAGTGTGGCACTGGGCATCCTGCTGTGCAGAAGGACAACACAAATGACTACAGCACAGAGAAGACAAATGAGCAGACAGAAGGGCACATCAGTAATTGTGACCCTCATTATTAGGCACTGTCCTATTCTGTACCATAATTTTTGTGGTAATTACTACTAATTGTTTTAATTTCTCCCTCCTGAGCTTTCTTAGAGTTCATACCATGAGGTCAGTTTTCCTTGGCTGCCTTCAAATATGATAATTGCAAATTTATTTTTTTATACTTGAGTCAGGACTTTATGGAAATGCTTCTTCCTTTTTGTGCCAGTCCAGAAAAGAGGCAGGAGAATATGCTTGGGCCTCCCCTGCATTGCTTTGATCCTTCTCTCAGAATTATTAAAAGTGAAGCCTCTAAGTAAACAACTGCAAAAATTAAATCTCTACATGGAGTTTACAGGAACTGCAGGGTCAGCTTTGCAGCTGTCTGACATTGTGGTGCTACCTTCATGCCCAGGTTAAGGCAGAAGGAGCAGCAGTTTCAGCTGCACAGTGCTGTGCCAGGGCTGTGATGTCCATCCTGTGCCACCTGCAGAGCAGATGCTTGGCAGCTCCTATTCCCACCTCCCCTCTGGAGCCCTGGCTGCTTCTCCTGCTCTCCCACCTGGCTGTGGGAGCTGGGAGAGGGACACATTCCACCAGGGCATCACCAGCCTGCTGGAATAAAGGTGGATCCTTCATTTCTAGCTGTCCTCTTGTCCAGGTGAAAGGCTTTCTGAAATACATTTCCATCCAGGGGGAAAAAAATAAAGAAAACAAAAACAAACAAATGGGAAAAAAACCCCAGATGGCAACTACAAAAATTAACTAAGATGATCTGAGCTGCAAAGCAAGGCTTTCTGGCCTTTAATTTAATAATTCAAGGGCAGGGGTGGGGGTCAAAAGGGAACTAGATGAAACTGCAGAAAACTTCTGAATATTGATAAGTTTCTCTTTAAAGGAAGTTTACTTTGTGTTTCTCTATCTTCTCAGTTAAATTGGATGTTTCTATAATATTCTTTTCACTACAAAGTAACTTTAATTAGCTCGCCTATGGTGAAAGCCTTTCCAGCTTAAAAAAATACAGTTACATTAAATGTCCATATTCTCGGGCTTGCAGCTGCCTGCACTTGTGAGGCAGCCATGGAAAAGGAAAAACACAAAATTGAGGAGGGGGAAAGGTTTTGATTTGGACTCTTCCTGGTGTGAGCAAGTCATTAAACAAATGTTCAGTTTCCAGATTTGGAAAAATTACAGAGTATATTTTGCAGAGCTGCTTTAGCAGCAACTGAGTAAGAGTGTGGCATCTCACTGATAGGTATTGCCTTTGAATTTAGAAAAGGAAATTTAGGAATATTGAATTTAGGAAAGGAAGCAGTAGACTGTGACTTTGAAAAATCCAAATCAAGGCCAAAGGCAGGTTTTGGCTTGCCAAATAGAAACAACTTTAATCTAAATGAAATAGAGTTCTTTAAGTTCTTGTTTTATGTTCTCTTTTCATTTTCACTCTTTGAAAGAGAAGCAAAGAAAATGCCTAAATCTGCAGACTGGGGGAAAAATAGCTTTTGCAGGCAAAGAACTGATATTAGTACATGTGGATACTGCTGATTAAAGTAGGAGTGTTTGGTTCAAACAAGGACAAATTAATATCATCAGTTTTTATCTTTGGTGCAACTGGGAATTCCTGGCCATCTGATTATGGGCTGGCAACACTTTTATGGAAATTTATCAACTTGCTTTGAAGTTTTCTAAGCTTCCACTTGCATAGTGAACACATTGATAAGAGGTCTCATGGTACTGTGTTCACACATTAAAATTATGTGCACTGTCAGAGCAGCAAGACTGCAGTTTAAAAAATGTGATAATGTGGCTTTAACCTGAGCTCCTTGCTCTCACTGCATTAGGCCTTCCAGGAGACACTTTGCATTTCCCAGGTATTTGACAGTTGCTATCAGGATCAGAGCTCTACTGAGTATTCTTTCATGGAAAGTCTCCACTGACAAGTACAGTTTGAAAATACAGTCAAAGGGTAGACTTTGCCATTTATAAATTTATATATAATTTTCAAAACCCTTGTGTTCCACAGAAGATTTTTCTTGCCTCAGAGACAATATGCTTCCAAATTTTCTGAAAGCTTACTTTTATAATAATGTAGTCAAAACAGAAATTTCCAACAGCAGAGAGTTTACTTCTTCATTTAATGGTCACTGCCTCCCAAATCAACATTTTTTTTACAGAGGAGAACACAAAAATGTCTGGAGTATGTAAGGATTCACAGCTGTTCAATAGTATGGGGACATTAGTAATATATTATGTATTTAGAAAAGAGATGCTATCTTATGGAATAGACAACATGAACTTTACTGCTATTGGCAAAGAATCTTTTTGGAAGCAAAACATAGAGCCTTCTTAAATCACACAGGTATTGACATCTGATTCCATGAATGCCCCAGAAGTATCCCACTAATTTACTGTGATATAGCTATTATTATCCTGATTCTAAACCACATCTTTCATTGCCTAATTAATCAAAACTCTGTGAAACTGAGCAAACACATAATTTTGCTGAAGTCTGCCCAGCTGTCATCTGTAACTTCTAACCCAAGTAAACCTGAGTTAGGGCAAATTCAGAGTTGTTTTTTAGGATAAAGCTCAGCAGAATGGAAATAAACATCTCACTCAAAGTTAGGGTCAGTCTGGTGTGTTCTATACTGGGTTTAAAAATTGTTGGGCAGAAGGATTTCTATTTCTTTCCTTTGGATGTGCTCCCAAGGGCTCAAGAAAGCCCCTATAGAGGCAGGCATGGGCTGCTGGCAGCACCAGCTTGCACTGGCCCTTGGGACCACAGCAGGGAATTCTGACCACAGAAATCTGTACTAACAGTGATGGGTCATGAGCATGAAACAACACTCAACACACAGCTGGGAGGAGAAAAAATGGCTCTGTTGTTGTTGCTCTATTCAAACATACTGGCTTAGATTTTGGGGTTCTGCCTTGGCTGCAATGCTTTGCAGCAGAGGAAAGCACTAGGCAGGAGCTGATGTTAAGCTATCTTTAGGCCCATCAGTTCTGCCTGGCTGGTCTCTCTTCCAGCATTAGACCAGTGTCAAGAAATCCTGCTTTCCTGCTCACCCTGGCCCTGGAGAGCAGTTCTGGGAGCTGTGATCTGCTGTAGTGTGGGCAGAGGGCCAGCCCAGGCACTGGCAGGGTGTGCACAGCTGTCCTCCACCAGCAGTGCAGCAGGATTGGAGCAGGCAAAAGCAGTGCTGGGGGCATGGGGGACACACTGGGAACTGGTTTGAGCTCTCCCCATCAAGGGACAACGTGCTGGCTGGTGGGGGAGCCCATCATTCTGCTTCTCTGCACAGGGCACCATCCAGATCCCCATGGCCAAGTCTTCCCTTGCTGGGTGCTGCCAAGAGACCTTTTCTGCCAAATATTGTCCCCAGTCTCTGTTGCAGCATAGGTGGAGGCTCTCTCCAGTCTTCCCAGGATGTGCTGGGACCAGGCCTGCCATGGTTCAGGCTTGATTTCAGGATTTGGTTTCTGTTCTGCTGTCAGTCATGGAAAGCTGCTGGGGAGAGGAACGAGAGGTTGCTTAATGTTTTTCAATTGACAGTCCTCAGATTTCATAGATTTAAAGAGTAGATCCACTGTGATATAGACTATTGTTATTTATCCAAAAACATGGAAATGGTACAACTTTTTTTAATTGGAAAAAGCCACCAATATTTATATCTTGAAACATTCATCAGCTGCTCAGTGAGACAGCTATCTGCATGGCTTTACTTCCAAGAAGAAATTAAATACTTCATCCTAGAAAAATCCTGTAAGCCTGTTTGCTGCTATTTTATACCTAGATAAAGAAAATAACTTCAGATTGTCTTTAGATTATCCCAGTTGACAGTATATCAATGAACATGTCATTATCAGATTATAAATGTTGCTATTTTTATGACTCTTGCAGTCCTGTTTTTGCCAACCAGCACTGTCTGTATCTCAGCTGACATCTCTGCATTAGCTCTGCACCTTCCTTACCAGCACAGCATGCAAAGTTTTGCAAGTGCCTTTGCTACAGCAGCCATTAGCAGCTCTATTGCCTATATGAAATGATACTCTGGGATGTATTTCTTTACTCTGCTGCAGTGATATCTGCACATGATGACTACTTGGAGACAAAGAACAATGTCAAAAAGAAAGAAGTAGCTTCAGAAAGTTGTGGGGAAATGTTACTTTGCTCTCAGCAAAGAGTGAGTTTAAATTATCTATCTGCTCCGTGCTGAATACATGATAGGACTGCTTCTGGAGAGGAAAAACAATTTAGTCCTTGCAGTGGATATACAAGCCCTTAAGGCAGGCAGAAAGCTTATGGATGTGTCCCTAAGGAACCAAAAACACCCTAGCAAACCCATAGAAAATTTCTATAAGGTTTTCCATCTTTTTGGAATAGACAGTCTCTACTATCTATTTGATATGCAGAGAGATTGAACCCACAATTCAGAATACAGCTGAAACACCAAAGTTTTGCAGATATGAAGAAAAAAATATAGAAGCAGATAGATAGCTATATGTGTAAGTAAACAAAATTTATAAATAGAGATTTAAAAAATTGTTGTAGCCCCAAGCATTTCAAGTAGGTTGTCCATCTCGACATTTGAGCTTCTGATTGCTGGTGTTTTACAGAAGAGTAGATCCCCATTTCCCTGCATCAACCCCTGCTTTGGTCTTTTGCCAGGATGGCAACCTTTAGAAATTTCACAGCTGGCTTTCCCCAAGTTATATGAAACATTTTGCACTTGAAGAAAGAAATTGTCTTGACGTCACTGGGATATAAAGCAAATGCTGCTCCATGTTGCTGGTAGAGATGGAAAGGAAATATTATTTGATGTCCAGAAGTGAGGGAGAGAAAGGAGGGGAAGGAGCTCGTATCAGGCACTGACTGCATTACAAAGGCATTAGTGACAGGTGGGGACAGCATGCACAGCAAAGAGAAAGAATATAAAATAGCTAGTCACTGGTTTTACCACAAAGGCCAGACCTTGGCAGTTTCTGCTACTGAAGAGAATTAGACAGAAACAGTCTCCCCAAGCATCCTATGATGCCATCTGGCTTATTACAGAGGAAATCCCCATTGGCAGTCTGGGTTTTTTTTCCCTTCTTTCTCTTCACAACAACCTGAATGAGTGCCAAGATTATTTCTCTCTCTCATGCTCCTTCTCTTTGGCATCAAAACATTATTCTGTAGCAAAGGGAAATATGCACTGCATTGGCTCAGAAGGCAGCAATCTAAGGAGCAGGAGCCTTTGCAGGCTTTGAGATGGAAGCAGGGTTGATAAAGGAGATTAAACACGCTGAGACCCTTTTGATGAACAAACTGAACCATCTTGGTGCTGCAAAAGTGGAGATATAGTCAATAGCTCTGATATACTGTCTGTGCTTGCCAGGAGAGCTATCTATTTCCATTATTAGCCTAAAGGGTGATGTAGGCAATGAAAGTGAGTCACCAAAAAGGAGTTCAGGTGAGATGAAGGTAGCATGAGCAGGCAGCACCTCTTTATTACAACTCTTCAAATCACCCGCTGCGGGTAATTACTTTGTCACCTCCTTGTCCTTTCTGCAAGGTTTCCTTCCCTGAGATTAGCAATGTGCATGCACAACAGTGGTCTGTATCTGACAGACAAAGACACGAGTAGTGTGGTTAGTTTTAATTATTTTTCAGTGAAACATCCACATCAGATGCAGAATGGAGCTGATTTAAATTACAGCTTGCCTGGAAACTGTGATTGACCTGCAAAAAGGTCCTACTATGTTTAAAAATATGATTATACTGGAGAGAAATGTTGAATATTTTGCCAGACACTGAATATTAATTCTTATCCTAAATACCTAGATTTGCGTGTTTGTGTAGTAACACATGCATATACACAGAGCTAGATTTTGTATATATTTTTTATTTTTTAAATATCCTTTTTCTCTAGGTAAATACATGTTTTGTGAGCTCCCCATAATCTCAATAGTCTTTTCATTGCAGAAATCTTTGCAATGAAGAGCAGCTGATATTTTTTGCAATCTAATAATTTTCATGTCAGCGTGAAATGTTAATGATTATTTTGTAAATAATGTAGTGTACATAAGGGATTTGTATATGTCCTGTATGGAAGTCTGTGCCTTATTTTCACACTGTGGTGAGGTAGGACACTGGCACAGTTCTGTCCCTGATACAATAATCTTCCTTCAATCTTTATTATTACCACATCATATTTAATCTCTGGATAGAAACAGAACAGCCACATCTCCCCCTCTCCTTCTGGTTTTTGTCCAGTCATGACTAGAGATCTGTCTCTCAACCATGCTACTTTTTAAGATTATGGTTCAATTGCATTATTGCTGTGTTTTCTTCCTTTTTTCCTGCAGCATAAAAGACACTGAAGTATTTGCTTTAAAAACATAGAACTTGTTCAAAGTGGTTATGTTGTGAGTAAAATAACCTATTGATATGAAGACATCTGGGGAAAGAGTGTTCAACAAACAAAGGGAAAAAGCAGAGCACTCAGCAGGTTTGGGGGAGCTCTATCAGATGTCTGCAAAGCAAGTGTTCTTATGCTAACACTAGTGCTTCCTGGCTTTGAAGAGCACTGTAAGTACATGAAATGTATTGCCTGAAGTCTAGGGGTATTTTGCACTTTCTATTTCACAGTGAAAGTTTCTATAATTTCTTATGTCACAGAACAACTGTTTCTAAATTCAGAAAATATTATCAACAGTTCCAGAAAAAAAAATCTTATTTCTGTCACAGAAAAGGAAATAAAGCTAAAATAAGGGCTTTCAGGTATTACCAGAAGCATCCTACTACTACATGGAAAAAAAAAATGTAGTAGAAAAGGGAAGAAATTAAAAAGGGAATTTACTGTTGGGTATGAATAAAGCAAGGTGAGTTCTGCTACCTGACAGATTTTGGTTTTGACATAAGTTCTACACATTTTGTTAATTAAGAGTGTTTCCTACTGTTATAAAAGTTTCTGGCAGTGGATTTTAGCTCTTCCCTGAGATGCTTCCTGCAGGAAAGGCCTGGCTGTATGCACACAGCAAATACCTGGGGCAGCTGAAGCTGCTGAGTGGTACCACTGTGCAAAGTATTCACCACTCACTGCAGAACTGAGTGAAACCCAAAACTATTTACAGCCAGAGACTGAGGTCAGGAGCCAGAGGTGTCTTTGAGGACATGCCCTTTATGGCTTCTGTGCAGCATAAGCTCACAGTGAAGGGACTGACATCTCCTTACAGAAAACTGTACCTTGCAAATCTCAGCAAACTGTGATTTGATGATCTCAGCAAATAAAGGTTTTGTCTGCAGTGCTTGGTTCTCCCCCTCCTCATGTGGATCCTGCTGCCAGGTGAAGAGATATTGACTGCCCAGGGCAGACACTCCAATCTGAGTCCTGGGGTGTAGCTGGAGGAAAAGTAGAAGTGTTAGCAGACAGCCCTGGGGAAAGACCAGAGAGCTAGGAATAAAACTTCCTGCATCCATCTTTATGTGGGTGGCCTCTGGAAGGGACAGTTTCCCTAAACCTCATCCTGTTTTTTTTCCAAAAGGGAATTTCCCAGGCAGAACTTCTGAGCAAACCCCCACTGGTGAAACAGGAGGGATCAATCACCAAGACCTGGGAGCCAATGTAGTAATTATTGTAGTAATAAAGACTCAAGATCTTTATTAGTTTGCCACTGTTTGATCACTGCTAGTCAATACACCAGTCTTTATCTCAGCAACCCTTGCCATGAAGTTGAAAAATGAAAAAATAAAATAGCCAGCACCTAACCTGACAATCTCTAGGTCCAAAGCTAACCCAGGAGTTAGCTTGTTCAAATCTAATGAACTGCCTTGTTGTTTGAACAGTGCTGATATGTTTTTGAAAAAAAGGCCTTGTATTATTGCTTTTACACAGTTACATCGTCTTTGCAAAAGACAAATTGCTCAAAAAAGAGGACAAATGTACTTCCTCAGATGTATTTGCAGAGAAAATATATACAAAATTAATGAAATAAATTAAAAAGAAACTCATAATAAACAAAAGAATGACATTGATGTGCAGGAGACATATAAAAATCGCCTTTGCAATAGAAAAGACATCTTGATTGTGAAATTGGCTACTGTTGGAATAGCACAATTTAAGTAATCTCTCTATCCCAAGCACAATATTTTATTCTTATTTTCTTTCAAATCTATCACTCAGTTTTCTTGACTATAGGAGTTTTCACCAACAAACATTGTACTGACTATATCAGTAATTTATATCTGATAAGAAATGAAAATATTCATGGATTCCTGCAAACTGTGTGCTGGAAGTATGGCACAGAATGATGAATAGCCCTGACTATCTGAAGGTATTTGTGTCTTCTGTTATCTTTAAAAAGACAGATTTCAAAAACACATGAGATCTAATTTTTTACTTTGTTACAGTAGTCTTAAGTAGTGCAGTTCATGTTTAGGAAATGAGAAAATATTCATATACCAGCAGCACCATAAACTCATGTTCCCCCATTTTCCTCCCCTGCAGACTAGGAGGGTTTCTAGGTACTGTGTCTAGCCTTTGCTGGAATTAGTGACTCTGAAATGTATTTTTGCCTTTTTGTTCAAATACTGGGCCTGGAAAACAGGCATTTGGATAAATTAGTGACTGTTTGGTAGGTAGAGCTCTCCTTTCCTCAGAGCAGACCCAAACACCCTGATGAGCTGTGTGAGCCTGGCCCAGCCGTGGTCAAACCCCCTTGCCAGCTGTGCAAACTGCATCATCCTCTGCCTGCCTGCATGGGGCAGATTTTGCACTGGGACAGGGAGGGCACAATGCATTTGGTCACTTTGCAGTTGTGGAGAGTTACCATTTTAACTCAGGTAAAATAAAAGGGACATGAGCATTGTGTAACCTCAAGGCTGGATGTTGACAGAGAATGGATGATATCAAAACAAGAGCTGTGGCTGCACCCTTACCTGCACTGCTTTTCCAGAAGCACAGGAAGCACCAGAGGTAGGACAGCTCTTGCTGCCTCCTGCAGATCCATTTGGCTGTAAAAAAACCCACTCGTGGTGTCTTGCAGTAACTGCTGCTTAATGGGGAGTTCCAGGACAGTTCTCATCTTTCTGAGAGCAATCAGTTTAAGAATAGTTCAGATCTTTCTCAGCACTCTGTGTCCAAATATTTTGTATGTACTGTAGCTTAGCAATGCCTCCCAGGAAATATTACTCTGTCAGTGGGCAAACAATTGCTTAGCTTGAAAGAAGTGTAATTATTTAAGGCATGCACAAATGTTTTTGGCTGCGTGGTGCCATAACATTATTAACTGTGGGGGGAAAGCTAGCTAGCTCTTTTTTAGAAACTGTATTACCATTGTCCTAAAATGCAAAATTGCTGTAAGTCCTATCCTGACCAGAATTCCACATTTGCTTTTGATAGTAGATTGGATTTCAGAGCAGGATTAAGTAAATAAGTCATATTAAAATGACAAAATGGGTAAATAGAATATAATGTGAAATGAAATGTAAATTGGATTTAGGCAAACACTTTTATACAGACCTCCCGTCAAACCCTATCAGACTGCTTCAAATTCCTACTGTGATTTCTGCTCGCAGTTCTATTACATGTTGCCACTCAAGGGCATTTGATGTTTTCTCTCTCTGGAAATTCATTTGCATTTAAATGATTTGAAATAATCATAAAAGCCAAGTGCTATGAAGTTTGAAATTAGTTACTGTCTATAAATTGCGATGCCATTAAAAGATGATTTTGAAGAGCTTTGCTGTCTCAAATGTATGCAGATTAAAATCTAACAAAGTACACCTTGTTACAAAACTGTAAAGAATGGTGTGACATGGACTTAAATTGATTTATTCTCCTACTAGTGCCTATAAACTTTACATACTTGGGTTTCTTCTGAAAGTGGAAAAAAACCCTTTCATTTGCCTGCTGAATCTGAGCCAAATTCTGTTCTCAGATGGGGTTTCATTGGGTGTATCTGACACCAGTGCTTGGCCCTCAGAGTTTAATCTATACGGTCTATTAAATTTCTGGAAATGCTGTATGAATAGTTGGGTCTCATAATTTTTTTATGGAGGGAATAAAAGAGTGGGATCAGGAACAATGGAGGCCATTTACAGTTGGCAGCATGCACATTTATACCTGTATCTGTTCGGTTTTCCCCCGTCCCTTGAATTTCAATGTTCTCCTGGTAGGTGTTTCTACAGGCTCTTCTCTCTGAGGCAGCTGGTGCTCCAGGTATGTCACCCTGGAGCCAGCCTGGCCTTCTTGCCTTTGGAAAGGTGAAACCTGGTTGGGAGCACAAATGCATTTTGAAATACTGAAGCCCCTTTTGAAAGAGAGCTTTTTCTCCATTCACCTCTGGATGAGCTTAGGAAAAATAGAGCTGCCACCTCATAAACTCATCTTCTACCTCACCTCCCCTAGCACTATTCCACTTTTAACCTATTCCTGCTCTCTGCCTGAGGCCTTGTTGCAGTATACAGACTAATATAAATCCCTGCTTTCTCTTTGTTTATACCATTGGGATACTATAACTTTACATTTTTGGATACCAACAGTACATTCCAAATATATTTTCCTATCCCCAAATAATTTTAAATGGACTTAACCACAAATATAAGCTCAACTATGTCTAGTTGTATAACTTGATCTTAAGATGTTTGTAACAAGGAAAGCGACGTTGCCTTGGTTTATAGGTCTCAGAACTCAGGGATGGAATTACCTCTTTATAAGCATATTTATGTGTGGATTTTTATTATTCAAAAGAAAGAAAGAAGTGCATAGAACATATCTTAAAAGGCAAAAAAAGGTTTTGGTTTTGTATTTCCAGTCTAGTGGTTCAAAAATTTCTGGTACAGTTTCCTTGAAGATAACATTGCCTGTACAATTCTTACAGTTTCTAGTACAATCAAAAGTCCTACCTGTTTGTGTATGAGTCACAAAGCAAAGCAGCTGTGTTAACCACCTCTTTAATAAGCAACTTTTTTTGTCTGGAATTTTCTCAGTGGTTAGTGCAAACTACCAGATCATCCTTCCTGACGAATCCTTAATGCAAATTTGTCTATGCACACTAGTGTGGGGACAATGCCTGGTCTCTCAAGTAGAATTTATGGTTGCAGGGTCCGATTAGTGATGGGGAGTAGGGGAAATGAGAAAGGAGCGAATAAATTTAATACAATATTGTTACTCTAGCATGCCACAGGCCTTTTATCCTAGTGTTCTGGTAGAGTCCTGATGCCTTATCAGAAGGAAAATCCTTATAGTTTGACTGTGCAGCTCAGACTAAATAGTCCCAAATAAAGGACGAGTCTGTTCAGTTCTGATCATGCCCAGGAAAATCAGTTGGAGGACAATGGATTTTGCATAGATAATGAGAGGTGGGCTATTTGCCCTGGGCAAGTTTTCATTGGAAAAGCAATTTTGGCTTCTACACAGGTTTTGCTGAAAGCCCTTTGCCTGAATCATTGATCCAAGATCAAGCATTCTTTCAGTCCAGGATGGTTTCATCCAAGCAGAACTACAGACTACCAGCATCTCTCTTTCATTGAAATGACCTGGCCACTTTGCTAACAACCATTTACTTTAGTCACTTTCCACAGGCTGCTTCAGGAGCTTGGAACAGGACAATTTTGTCTCTACCCATGATGGGAGAACCCTGGAGCAGCGGCACTGAGACACTGGGGATAGACCCTGGAAGTCTGAATGTGTGAGAAAGTGCTGAGATACAGCAATAATTTGGACAGGGGTGAAGGATGCACCTGTTCACTATTGAACAGATCCAAGTGGTTACTCCAGGTGCCTGCTTTGCCCTCATGAGAGAAAAAAATGCTCTTGAGGACAGTGGATAGTCTGTCTTCCAGTGGGAAATCTTTTCTAGCACTACTCTATAGAAAATTTGGAAAAGCTTTCTTCTGAGCACAGTTGTCCATCACAGCAGGGTTTACTTAAATAAATTAAAAGCTTATGAAAAGACTTTATTTTTGATGCCTCTTTTACATATGTCCTTTTAAGAAAGACATCCAATAAATGAGTTATGGTCATCGATTCTGTCTTGCTTTAAATCAATATTCACAGACCACTGAAGAAAGTTTTGCAAATCATCTGGCTTTGAGAACTCTTACTACTCAAAACAAGACCTGGCAAAACAGATAAAAAATTACTCATAACTGCAGATGAAATTGTGGCAGGAGATTTAACTGAAAAATATAACATTTTGTGAACTCAGGGCAAAACAATATCTCCCAGAACATATTGCAATCCAATCTCTGCAGATGTTATTGAAATAATGCAGAGTTTGATAAAAATGCATAAATTATACTTTATTGTTGTGGATTATAAAATATGTTCTGAAAGGGATGGTAAGCACAGCAGGCATTTTGCTTTATCTAGTTTGACAGCACTTCTTTGCCATTAAATGAGGAGGTACAACTTAAAATGTGCCAAAGGCAGAGAGGGAAAGGGCCTGGACTGAAAACTGTCCAAAGATGGGGACTATTTGCTTGTGTGCTTACACAATGCTTAGCAGAGAGACCCTTGAGTGCTCAGTGCTCTCCCTGGCACAGACACTAACACAAACAGCAGGAGAAACTTTCTTTATTCTAAAATCATAATGTTTTCTTCATATTTTCAAATCCTCATGTTTATGGACAGAGTCTAAGTGTCCTTTTGGTTTCATCTGCCAGTTTTTCCTTACTATTCCCTACAGGTATTTTTTTAGCTCTGCTTTGGCCTATGCTAAGGAACACAGAGTTTTGGCTCTCCAAACATGTGTAAGTTCAATACTGCAGCTCAGACTGGTCACTGCACAACATGGGTTTGAGGGCCAGAACTACAGCACTGAATTTAAAACAGTGGGAGGTAACCCCATCTCTTATTACTGAAATGATGTTTTTAGTTTTAGGGCTTTTTCCCTTCAGGCAAGCATTTCTAAATGTTCTGGAGTAGAAACTAACAGATGGGAATTCTTTAAAAAGATACAAACCATAACTTAGGGTTTCAATAAGATTTTTTTTCTACCAGAAGGTAGGTAATTAATGATTCAATGTGCAGCCACCATACGCTGGAATTTAAGCTGCTGGAAATCTCATTTGTAACCATAAGAATGCAAAGGGACACAAAAAGCTCGATTTGTTTTTGTGGCTTTTCTGAGTTAAAATTAAACCCATTACCAAGAGCTGACAATGCAATATTGTTGCATTAAAGCCATGTTTATACTTTTTCATGCAGAATGTTTCCTGTGAATAACGACCTATACAATTTGTGGTGTTTTTTGAAGGCAGAGGTTAAAGTTATTATTCTGCTCTTGTAATATCTGTTTGTAGCCACACATGCTGTGCCTACTGCCAGCATATTGTCTCTACTGCCTGCAGTTTGCTACCCTGATCACTGCTGTTAATAGGGATATTAGACATTCACTAGACAACACAGTTCCTTTTAGTTATCCAGCAGGAGACTGAATTTTGTGAACATGCTGATTGTGTCCCAGATTTATCTTTCTGTAAGTCAGCTCTCTTTGGAGCTGGTGGGTTGCTCATTGTGCCTCTGTTCTTCTCATTCATTTTTGAAGTTGCTCTGTTACAGAGTCCCCAGCTCCTGTTTAGTCAGCTGTAAACAGGAGGCAACAGCTCCAGAGGATAGTCACGTAATTAATACATTGATTTGGATTTGTTTAATATAAACAGGAGAATAAATTTATTTAAAGGTGAAATACTTGGTTTCTTCTCTGGAACTCAATGCAGCAGTGTACTGGGGCAGAGAGTTATCCCTTCCTTGCAGAGACAAGAGCCTTGTGCCTCTTTTTGCACAGCCTCCAGGGAATGAAATGGCCTCCAAGAGCATGGCACTTGTCAGAAAAGGAGTAATTGTTTAAGTCTAGAAAGCATTTAACAATATGCTTAACTTTAAGCATTTTTTTTTGCAGTCCCAGCAGCCTCAAAAGGATTTAACAAGGCACTTAACATCCTCTCTGAACAAGGATACTTTCCTGGAGTTGGTTTTAACAAGGGAACTTGCTCCTTCCTTTTGCATTCTAATGCCCTTTTGAGTTTTACCTCTTCTGCAACACCTCTGAGGAGCTGACTCTGCTTTAGGCAGGAAGATGATGAAGGCAAAGGTTAAGTAACCAGTTGTCAACATATCTTTTCATACCATTTTGGTCATCCCCTGGCTGGTGGTTTCTCTCATCCACCCTTGGATCTTGCCCAGGAAATGACATGGAAGGTCACACTTGGGGTCCCAGCACATGCACCAGAGACTGACCACACACAGCACACCCTAAAACAATGAAATAAGTGCAGGGAGGGGTCACTCAAAAGGCAGTGCAGAATTGCTAACTGTTTTCTCGTGTGATTTTGGCCAACTGTTTGTCCATATCTAATTATGCTTTTCCTGTTGATTTAAATTGCAACTCTACCAATATTTTCACATGATCTTTGCTTAGGGGGAAACTAACCAGAAGAGTGAGCACTGATTAAGGGAAATGAAAGCAAATCTGTTTACTGATAATATATATGGCAATGATGAGACAGGTAAATGGTACTCAGGGATTGCTCTCTGCTCATGTTTATGATCTTCAATATATTTGTGAATTTCTCATTTACTGCCCAGGCAATGTTTGCATTTCCAAATTGCAGATGTATCATGACAATTTTGGTCACAACAAGCTTAAAAATTCTGTCATTCAGCAGACCTACACTGCTACTTCTGAATGGGATTTTACTGGTCTCTGTTCTTGTTGGAGAATATACTAAAATTCAGATTAAAGGTAAATGCCTTCTTTATGCACTTGAGTTTTTCATAGCTCCTTCCTCAGAGAAGCTTTTATTTTCCCCATTTCATCTTGAAAGGTCATTTTAGGAACTAAAAAGCCTTGTTGCCAACTTTTTAAATAATTATGATCTCCAATAAAATGCCATCTATTTTTAACATTGTACTTTTTAATGTGCCTTTTTTAAAGACACAAGTAGATGACTTTTTCCATGAATAATGTATGACTTCAGATACTTTGAATGCTATGACATAAATTATCAACTACTTTTCCACTGTTTGCTGATAAAGTGGGGGTGTTTTCCACACACTCTGTAGTCAGATCATGTTTGGAGTCGGCTTCATTTTGTTGCTGTATTTGAATGATGACATTTCATCATAGTTTATACCACTTAATAGCATAAAATGTCAGAAGGAAATGATCATAACACTTCTGCAGGTGACAAGTATTCCCTGCCTCTAATCTGTGAAGTAAACCATGGTGCACTCTGTAAAGTAAAAGCAGACACACTGGCAAAGGTGCTGGGATTGGGAGCACAGAGTGTGCCTGGTTTAGCAGTGGAAACATGTAGAACATACATCTCAAAAAATGGTTGTTGTCTTTGAAGGATTTCCAGGGATGGGCAATATTGATAAAAGAGAGAGCTCCCAAAGCTGTGTGCAGGGTCTGGTGGAGCACAATGGTTGGATTTGACCACTGATGACTGAGTGACCAGAGCAGAGCATCCATGGGCAGTGCAGAAGTGTTTCAACATCCTCAGGTGTCAGGGTCAGCAGTAGTAGTGATGTATTTAAGCTGGAAATTTAGAGATGAAGCAGGAAACACTGAAATGTTTGAAAAAAAGAATGAGAAGAAAAATGAAGTGCATAGCTGAGACTGCATTGTGACAGTAAAATATTTAACTGGCTTAATGTGCTTCAGGAAATAGTGATGTTTAGGATGAAGAGGAGAAGAAAATTAGTAGAAGTGGAGAAAACCAGATAACATTTTTTTTCAGGCAAGAAGCATATTAAAGCAAATAAAGAACTGGAGGGGGAGAGTCTGCTGGGACCTGGAGCTTAACAGAGAAGTGGTAAAGCAAATAGCAGAAGTTACAGAGAATAGGAGAGATTGAAACCAAAAGGATAAAATAGCCTCACAGCACATGGGAACAAAATAATGGAGGAGACCCTGGGGGACACTGGTATGGATTTATGTCCTGCAATTATAATTAGTGAAAATGAGGGGATAAAATGAGATTTTGAATTTTTAGGAGCACAGAACTATTTCCAAGTTTTAAAGTAAGTTTTATGTTCTAATTTCCTTCTGAACTCCCTGATCCAATCCTTGTCTTTCCAGAAAGCATCTTGTCTGTGACAAACCCTGGGATGAGCTGCACTTGTCAGTGGAAGACACAGCAGGAAGAAAACTGCAGAGAAATTGCAATATACATGTGTAACAAATATAATAAATATCAACAAATTGCATGGTCAGAAATAGCACCAACATAAACAGGATGTGTCAACTGGAATGAGGATAGTAAACTATGCCCATCAAATGATCAGATTTGCAGTGGGACAAGAGTATTTGTATTTTTAAAAATGGCATATGACTGTCAGATCCCTGGAAGAAGGTTATGATTTGTGCTGAAAATTCATGAAGTAGTTGGACAGGCAGAAATGTGAACCTTTCTCTTTGGAAATCTAGAAATGTTTGAATCCTTTGGCAGGTTCTGGATGCTGCAAAACAGGCCCTACATTTGCCTAATACAGTACTTGCAACATCTATTTGTTTTTTGGTAAGGAAGGCAATGTAAATGTGAGGAATTTGTGTTCTTGAGTCCACACATCTTGGGAATGTTTACAAGACCATATATTTATTAATTTAGGATGGCTGCATTTTACAGAGTTCTTGCAACTTCTTGTTACCTTGGAAATCACCCAGTCAAAATCATCATTTAAAAATATCTAGTCATTGGATATTTTGCAAAAATAATCTAAGTAACTTTGGAGAATGGACAGTCCTGGAAAACTCAGAAAAGGTGCCTGAATATTTCCAGTATTTTACTATGTATAATTCATTGTAGACTAGCAGCATTAATGTCAAATCCAGCTAGTTGCACAATAATTGAAGATTCATAAAATGTTTCTGGGAATCACCATGTAATTACCATTGTCTCCAGTGGTGGTACAGGAAAATAATATGCAGTATTTCAAGATATTTAATTAAGAAGTGTCAGTGAGTTACCTTGAAGATAACTTCTATCACCCCCATATGACAGGCTTGTGTATGAGCAGATGATGGATGAGTCCCTTCAGTATGAAAGACAGATGAACTGAGGAACATCAACGTGATATTCAGAACTCAGTATGATGAAGTATATATAATTGTTGTTTACTCTTTAAAGGTGACCTACACATACAATGCTTCATGGTTACTTTTCTTGTCTTCTTTATAATGTTATAAAAAACTCTAAAAAAGTTCTCCAGTAGAAACCATACTTTTTTCCTTCCTTAGAAATTCTTGTCCATTGTGTTTTTTCCCCAAACACCTCTGATCCATGAAGGAATTAACAGGTTTATGGTATCAGATATCAAGGAAAAAAAGATGTTTGTGTGAGAGTAATTTCTTATGTGGTCTGCTTTGGATGTGGGAGTTGTTATGAATTCTTGTGTAGTTCACTAGTAGTGTCAGCAGCAAAACCCATCATCCCCATCTTGGGAATTGTAGAAAAAAAAAATCTTGTAGCTTTCAGAATGAAAATGTAATGTGAGATCCGGGGAAAACAGAAAACAGGATTTAAAGAAAGATGGGTTTCCTAATGGTTATTTCTGTCAAAGGAATGAAGGAACCACCAGTTTTTGTTTATGCTATTTAGCATAAACAATGGGCTTTGTGCTCCTTGCTCAAGTAACTGCTCTCTTACACTCTGTGGGCTGCATTACCTCACATTTTGACTAACTGCAGTTTTTTCTGCTGTCACCACACAGCTGACTCAATCACAGCCTTTAGTTTGGGAATCCTTGCTTTTTACTCTTACTGTTGCTTACTAGCCCATTTGTCTTCTACTCTATCAGTGCCCTTCTCTGTGGACCCTAAGGTGATAATTACATTAGCTGTACTTCATCACAAGCTTGTTAGGGCTTGACAGTTGATTTTGGCTGACTATAATCAGCCTTGTCCCCACTTGTCATTGTCCCTTTGTGCAGTGGTTGAACATGACTCTTTCTACATTAGAAAGCAGTGTGCTCCATTAGGAGTGGATCTGCTGAGTGAAATAACCTACACTGACCTCTGTGATACGTGTGGTTTTGGGGACTTTGTGCTACTTACAGCCTGGTCCTGCAGGCTGAATGCTCGTTAGTGCCTGGAGCACATCTTTGGGTTTGTTTTCATCTGAGAGAGGCCAGTTTGTGTGCTCTGAGACAGGAGTTTTGTGGAAATCACAGCACATAATGGGGAGATGGTTGGGAGATTTAAAAATGCATTTCTGGCCATTGGTGTGATGAAGGTGCCTTTTCAGCTTGCTGATGTACCCAGGGCAGTACTGCTTCAGCTGGTCTAAAGTGAGACCAGATTCCCAGGGCTTCCCTGTGTTCTGGGTTAAAAGGTAGGTGAAAATATGATTTTCTACAAGTAGATTTTCTCTTCCTGAGCTCATTTAGAAGAAGAAAAGTGCTCTTTTTTTCTCAGTGTTTGCATCTTGACAAAGTGTAATCTGGGTTTATTCCCATGGAAGTATTGCAGTGTGATATCCAGCTGACTCCAGTGGATCCTCTCAAAACTAGAACAGGTGAATCTTCTTGTCCCTTCTACCTCTTCAACATGGCTGGGGCCCTTTTTATTTCCTTAGTCATAAATTTGGACATGAAAAGGAGAATAATTGCATGCACCCACACTTTTCTCTCTCTCTGGATTTTTGTATGTCAAAGTACTTGATCTGTGTTGAAGTCCATAAATCTCTCATCTTGGACTGTGCATATAATTAATTAAATTGGAATAATTAAATAATAATAATAGTAGTAATAGTAATAATACAATTAATAATAAAATATTTCATTAATTCTGTCAGTAACTATAAAATTAAAATAGACTAGTGGAGTTCATTGAAAGATCCTACACATTAAGTAAGAATATCTGCGGCTGAGACAGCTGATGTGTCAAAGTGTGATTGAAGAAATTCTTTATTTATTTGTCCGAAATATTTATTTGAAACAAGATTGAAAGCAAGGGCAGAGTCTACTTTTTGCAATTGTTGCAACCACCAATTCTGGAAGAAGTGCAAGAAGCATAGGAGTTGAGAAAACAAACTGGTTGTGGTGGGCTTTGCATTCATAGGTCATGGGTGATGTGCTGAGAGTAAAGTTGAGTCCATTCTGATTCTGTCATGAAAAACTGCTCATGAGAGGTCTTTGTCAAAACAGCATTTGGTTCAATGGGGTCTTGGTTCATACCAGAGATCCCACAAAAGTGCTCAGAACACAGTGCTACTTTGGGGGAAGGCTCTCACCAATGTGGTATTTGCTCATTTTTCTGTGATTCTGAATGTGACCTTGTGTAAAACACATGCAAGATGACTTTGAGTAAACTATTATTTTATGAAAATGTAGCATCACTATTCTAAACTCTTTATCTCCTTCCTTTCCTTTTTTCTCTTTTTCCCTTTTTCCCTTTCTTTTCCTTTTTTCTCTTTTCTTCCATGCAGGTATTTTGTGGAATATCCATTATTTAATTTATTTCATTCTGCATTTTTTCCTCAAATGTTTCTTAAATTAAGCTCTCTACTTTTTTCTGTGTTGTAAGTCAAGACTAAAAGCAAAAATGATGGTTCTCCTTTTTCTAACCCAAACACATACATGTGAAGACTCATAAATAACTTTATTATCAATAAGCACAAGTAAAACTTGTTGACTGCACAGGAGATATATTTGCAGACAGAATGAAAGCACAAACAATATGTAATCATTGTTTCAAATCAAAAGAAGGTCAGCACCAGGCAAAAATTTTATAAGCATTGCACATCACAAAAGTATTTTGAGAAGTTAGACACTAACAACCAGATCTTCAGCTATTAAAAAATGGTCTTAACATGGCTGATATTGCTGGAGATATGGCAATCCATACCAGACTGTCCTGGCCTTCTGATTTTTATTCTGCATTTTATATATAATTTTTGTCATCAATCTCCATTTATGTCAATGACAAATGCATACTTCACACAGTCAGAAGTAGACAAAGAGGTGCATTCATTGTTATAACTGATAAATTAGTGTCTTTGTTCAAACAACTTGCATTTACATTCACTGTTAGAGAAGGGAAAGCTTCTTAAAAATTTATAAGCTGACTATGCAGGTTAACTTAAATGTGCAGTTGTACAGTGTTGACTCAGAGTTATATTTAGGAGCACTTTGCAAAACTAGTGGAAAGTAGAGCATTTGTTCAACAACACAGACTTGCAAATGGTTGAGCTAAATATATGGTGAGCATTCAGTCACAGGTCAGGCTCAAACAGTGTGCTCAGAGTGCTTTCTGTGCATCGATTGATCTTATTTTGGAGATCATTTTGTGTTTTATTCAAAACTAGACAAGGCTGGGAGGAAAACACGGACCTATGGGATACAGAAAAGGACTGATACATAAAGCATGATGCTCTGCTTCTGTTTGTGTGCCTTATGTAGCCATTTCTGGAAGCAGTACTCAGCTGCCCTGGATCAAGTTCTCCCTGAGCCTGTGAGATACCTCCAGCAGTTACTCTGGGCATCCCCAGCCCATCTGACAGCAAAAGGATTTTAGTTTATCAATTATTTGGTCAGAGGCCTCCCCCAGCTCTTAGCAAACTGAGACCTGGGCTTTCAAACCCAGACATGTACTGTCTGAGTAAATGTGTAATTCATGTGTGTAAATGCACATTGTGCTCACATAAATCAGTTGCTCTCATCCACGGGTGACCAGACAGCTGCTTAAATGGCCATGTTCCCATACAAATACCTTATTTAGAGACAAGAATTAGGCACCCATGATATATGGATGCCATTGAATGCCCTTAAACTGATTAATGGGAAAATCATTTTTCACCCTTTATTTGTTTCACATTCTCCCATCTCCCTCTAACCTGTCCCAGGTTTTATGTCCCAGGACACAAAACACTCTGCAATGACCATTCAGCCTTTCAGATAATAAATTCCTCTGGGGAGCAGGATTTGCATTATATGTTTTCTCCTGTGAGTCCAGTGTACTCTCCTGTGCAGGGAAGTGCTTGAGTTGATGTCTGTAATTCTCAGCAGGACTGGTGTCCAGGGGCCATGAACTCACATGCCAGCCCATCACCTGTCCCCAGAGGTGCCCTGCAGCCAGCCTGCAGCCAGCCACGGGTGCTGGATGTGTCCTAAGGAGCTTGGTCCTCAGAGGGTGTGCAGAGGCTGTGATGGTACCTGCTGAGCTTGTGCTTACAGCACAATGTTTGAAAACAGTCCCTCACCCCTTGCAAAGGGTCCTTCTGTCACAGGGCACTGCTGGGGTAGAGGCCCATACATTCCTGTTAACTGATTTCAGCTGGGAATGACATTTAGTCAGATCTAACCAATTTTTTTCAGCATGACCATGTTTGTTTAGTGCATCTAGCAGCTGCAAAGTCATTAAAGACTCAGGTGAGTCCAGCTTCAGATGTTACTTGAAAATGAATGATCAGTCCTGCCCAGGCATAGGATGTTTCTAATATATTATGAGAATGGCTGCAGAGTCCTTTTTGAACTTGTTATTTAGCCAATGACTTGCTGACATCTGAATCAGTGCAATTTGTAATGAATAATTCACACCATAGAGAGCAGAAAGTGTGATTGAATTAAAAGGCAAAAAAATGCTTAAAAATGCTTTTATGATCATTTTTATTGCTTAAAACTTGAAGATCAAACAAGAAAAAAATGCAGTTTAGGATCACTTCACACTGTACAAGGAACCAGCAGAGTTGCAGAGTTGAGCTCATTGGGTATATCCACTTCAAATGGCATCTCTGTAGTCAGTCAGGACAAAGCTGTAGACATTAACAAGAAAATATTAACATTTACTTTGTGTGTTTTTACTTGCCTTCAGAGGATCATTCAGTTGGATCAGGTAATTTATGTTACCAGATAGATTTTATTCCATCATTGTGTATGAATTATCTGTTGCACACTAATTAGCCCTGTTTTTTTCTGTTTCCTTTTCAGCCAGTCTAAGAGGTGCAGAGATACAGAGTCCAGAGCAATGTTGGAGTATTTTCTGAAGTTTATAATGTATGTCATTTCTCAGAGGCTAAGTTAGGAAAGTTCAAGATTTCTGCATTAATCTTTGTTGTGAGGAGGATTGCCAGATTTGGGGTTTAGGTTACAAGTTAATGGGCAGTGGGTGGCAAAGGAAGATCAGTGTCTCTCCTCTCTGAAGCACCACACCCTGGTGGTAGCAGATGGCTGGATGCTGGGATCAAAGAAATCATGCTCTCTTTCACTGTGATAATTGCAAAACTCCTTGCTGACTTCCATGTTTATGATCATGAGTGAATTTGATATATTTCAATACAAAAAGGTCTGGGAAAGTGTATTTTATGTACAGTAATGAAGAAAATTATAATCCTGACTAAAATACATGTGCTCAAGGTTGTAACCACAGTGAGCAGTGGCTGCTGGGCTGGATGTGGATGTCATTGCTCTCAGCAGTGAGAAGTTCCTTTGCTTATGTTGTGGGTGAGTGAGTGGGGTTTGTGCAGCCCATCCCTTCATGAGGCAAGAGGTTACTCTTATCCAGGTGGAGAGAGCTTCACTTGTGCCCTGTGGTAAAGAACAAGCAGCTGGGAGCACTGACCATAAACCAGTGCTTTTCTGTTAGCTGGCATTTTGCAGTTACACAGCTTTTCAAAACTAACTTATAGGTGTCTTGCAGGTCAATTTTTATGGCTTGCTTTGATGCATGATGGGGGACACTGAATAGGCCAAATGTCTATGCCCATATTTTCTTGGGGCTGTAAGTATTTAACAGCTTAACTGTGCAAAAATGTGTATTTAATCCCTCCCCACAAAGGCCATTCAGTTGTAAATATCTCTAGATTTTTGAGTACAGAGTTTGAAAGATGAGGTCACCAGAGTCCACATGTCACATGCAGATGAAGGAAGTAGCCAGGAGGGATTTCTGGAGCATGCCATGCCCAAGTAGGGGTCATACAGGCAAATGGCCATGACTCAGCTAGCACTGAATTAAACAGCTTCCAAAGAGCACTTACCCTGCAGAAACAGAGAACTGACCTAAGCCAAGCACATGGTTGAAAATGTGTGTAAACAGCACTTATTTCACTCCACCACTGCTATCTCAGGACCAGGAATGGCAATGAATGAGGGTGCATGAACAGCAATAAAATTTCCTATTTGAAGACTTGGTATTCTGCAACAGCATTTCAGAGTTCCTTTTTTCCTTTTGTTCCCTGGGAATTTATTGCTTGAAAAATTCTCTGTAAAACTGTGATTTCTTCTAGAGGATCTTCAGGAAGATCTGTAAGCTGTTTCCTGACAGGAGATTGAGAGAGAAGAGAAAATGACCTGTTAATAAGAATGCTGCCTTGCTGTCTGAATTGCCCTAATTCATGAAGGGACATAAAGCTTAGCCAAAAATTTATGGTGCCTTAACCCTGGGAATGACTCAGTTGTTTAACAGCATGTTTGTGTTCACACAAGCATAGGATCTGAACCAGAGCATCTGCTGGAACACTGCCATGGATGGGCAGGGGCTCTTCAGGAAGGACCATCCAGGGGGATGGAGGGAATTGTCTCTGCAGGCAGCAGGGATGCATGGAGCTCTGCCCTGGCATGGAAGTGAGACAGCTCAGAACTTGCAGGTTAGGATCAGTGGGAGTAATAATGTGGGTGTTTTAGAGCAGGGTGTCTGCTACTGCCACCTGGACTGGGAAGAGCAGATGAACCCTTCTGCAGACAGCCAGAAGAAGTCCCATGTCTGCAAGCCCTGGTCCTCATGAGGGGCTCCAACCACCCAGAAACCTGCTGGACACAACAGAGCAGGACACAAGGGATCTGAGAGGTTTCTGGAGCACAGGGATGGTGACTTCCTGCAGCTGATAGAAGAGGCAGCAAAGGGAGACACTCTGACAGACCTGAGCCCAACATGAAGGCTGTGGGCAGGCTTGGCTTCAGTGACCATGAGCTGTGGAATTCAAGGTCCTGAGAGGTGGGAGAAGTGCCAAGATCAGTACCACAATTCTGAACTTCAGAACAGATTTTGTCTTGTTCAAAGACCCATTTGGGAGAATCCCATGGGACATGGCCTGGATAGATGAGTAGTCCCTAATGGCTGGCTGATTTTCAAGATCACCTCCTCTAAGCTTGAGAATGGCCCAGCCTGACAAGCAGGAAAGCAAGAAAAAGTGGCAGAAAGGCTTAATGGATAAACAAGGGCAAAAAAGCCTTATCCTCACTGAAACAGAAGTGGGGCAGAGAACAGCAATAACAAATTGTGCATGCACAAATCCTTGGACCTGAAGGAATTTGAAGGAATCTCCCTATAGAAAGAGGATTCTGTACTCTGAGTAGCTCTTCCACCTTTTTGTGACATGTGAGTTTAGTTTTTTCCTTCTCAAAAAAAAAAAATAAATCTATTGAAAGCCGATTTACTTTTCTCAGTATAACTTCTCTAACCTTGCAAACACATTTCATAGCTGCAAGGTGATAGTAAAACTGTTCAGAGCTCAGTTTAAAACAAGCAAATACACAGCTGGGCAAGAAATAGAAACAATAACTGTAAACAATGGAATACACAAGGTAAGCCATAGTAAGTAGTTTATAAAATGTACATAGTTAACTACTATCTAATAAAACTGTTACCAAGAATAAGCCACAAACAGGAAAAAAAGGACAATAGACGAGTATCTCCTCAATAATAATTTGACAAGCCCTACAGTTCATCATTTCTTAGGGCTATATTGACATATTTATAAAATAAACATTACATTTAAAAATTATCATTCTTTAAAAAACCCATGCGAGCTGTCCTAAAACTGTATTTTTTGTCATATTTTTGGCTTTTTTTTGTGACAGAATCTGTTAATTAACTGTGGTATTATATTTTTGTGAGAGATATCAATTTATCCAAGCTGCTGTTCCATTTTAAAAGATCTCAGAATAAGATTCTTCACCTATTCAGTTGAAAGCCCACTATCCCACAGAGCCATTCTTTAATCACTTCAATGCACGCCTCCATAGAGAGCAGAAAGTGTTCTTGACTTTATGAAAATATATTTCTTCTTCCAAACTGAAAACTAATCCAGATTCAGAGTCAAAAGATCATCTTGCTCAGTTTTTAAAGGTTTTTAATTTTTTGTTTCTGATGTTAATAAGCCTTGAAAGTTTGTATATTGTTGCTGGAGTAT
Source organism: Erithacus rubecula (assembly GCF_903797595.1). Classification (NCBI taxonomy): domain Eukaryota; kingdom Metazoa; phylum Chordata; class Aves; order Passeriformes; family Muscicapidae; genus Erithacus; species Erithacus rubecula. The sequence goes on along the minus strand of NC_136687.1, from coordinate 13,142,940 downwards.
ACTTTGATCAGTGGATTTGAAATGCAAGCTCTATAGCCATGGCCCTTATTCTCATTACATTCAGGCAGCACTCAGTACAATGGAGACCAAACTCATTTGTAGGCCTCTTAAAGCCAACAGCAATACAAAACAATTATAGAAAGAATATTAATAGGCACACAAGTTGTAGTGAGACTTATTTTTTTTTTTTCATTTCTGTCCCTTCCTCTGTAATTTTTGACCTGAGGTGCTCTGAACAGGATTTTTTAAGAATTAGTGTGCCTTCCTGCAAAATGTGTTTCTAAGTTGGGCTGGGTAATATAAATGTCCTCTTCCCAGCTGCAGATATATCTGCCCAGTGATTTTTACTTTTCATCTACCAATAAATTAGTTTTTCTGGTATGACTGAGCAGATCTGTGAGCAGCACAATAAAGGAGACAAGCAGATGAAGGTGCTGCAGCTGGCCATAATCCTATCCTCCTCTTCTAACCTCTATTGGATGGTTTTGAACTTATTCAACACAGCTTTACTCCTGGATCTGCTGTAACAGTCTGGTGAAAACTAAAAACACCAAAACAACAAACAAACAAAACCTTGGGGGAAAAAGAAACAAAACATGAAAAAACTTTGAACACAAATCTTCATGCTACACCTTTTCTTTACCCAGCAGAATGGTTCAAATTGTGGAGAAGCCTGGCTAGGAAGTGATCAGCCACTGGAAAGTGCATTGGTGACTGCGTTCTTGAATTGACAACAAAATGCAGAACAAGGCTGCTTTGAGCATGCATAGCCTGCCTGCTTCCAGCTTTGGAGGATACAGAGCTCCTCAAGAGATGTAGGAGCTGCAGGAGCTGCAGCTAAGAAGTTCAGTAGAGTTATTCAAGCTAAAGGTGTTCTCACCATTTTACTGACTTGGCTCTTAATTGTTTTCAAAACCCACAAATTTATATTACATCTTGAGAAACTAGCAATCATTTTGGGTTCTTGTCTTGTTTTCTTGCAGACTGTAAAGAGCATTATTTTAATAGAGCTCTGTTTTACATTAAAATTTCATTAAAATACTTTTTTTCTATCCTTCTGGCACACTGCTTCCGATCACCGACATCCAAAAATTCACTTCACCCAAATGAAACATTGATCTGATTCACATTTTCAGGAAAAGATATAATGAGTGATCAGTTGTGGCTCGAAAACTTGGATAGCAGGTTTCAAAATGAGAAGTATTTATGGCTGGTTTATAAGCACTTAAAAAATAGGACGGAAATACCAATATAGCCTTGACTACCAAAGAGATCTTATGAAATCTCCTTTTAAATTATAATGTCTTGAATTTAATGCATTTTAATGTTCCTAATTTTGAATTAGGAAGGAAAAGGAATTCATTACATTTGCACTGTGTGACTCTGCTATATGGAAACCCGCAGCATCTCATAATGGCTTAGATGGCAATAATAAATAAACAAAATGGGCCTTAAGCTATTTTTTTGTCATTTGTATGCACAAAGATGTCACCAAAGTTGCCTGTTTTCTCTCTGTAATGGTAACAGAGTCCTTGTTTAAACCATGGTTGTTATAAAAGTCAGTTACCATTATCTTTCTAATTGTTTTTATCATATGGATGCACTTCTGAATACACAGCACCTCTTGTGTTTGCTATGTAGTTGAAAATTTGGATGCATGGGGGTATTTAGTAAATAATTTATATTAAAAGAAAAAAAAACAAAAACAAAAACAAAAACAACTGTTTTGGACATTCTGTATTGCACTTTGGTTTTCCATGTAGTAAAAATCCCCACTGCTGGAAACACAATAAACAGGGATTTCTGCATGGGACTTGGCCATGGTGGAGGATAAAGATGTTCTTGTGTTTTGGGGGTAAGTTAACTAGGATTTTTTGTTTCTTAGTGGTTTATTAGGTTGCACTTCATCATTTGTAGTTTCACTATTTTGGTTGCTGTTCTTGAGATGAGATGTTCTAGTTATCATTTCTGGCTCTAAGGTAGTTCTGTATTTGAGTAGGGTGAAAGGTCAAAGATCTTGTAGCTAAGGGAGTTATGTTTCCTGTCTTTAATTGCTGCTAATGAATATTCAGCTGTTGAAATAGAGAGAAAAGTAGTATAAATTGAAATGACTAGTGACTGAGCAAGCTGTGGGACTTACTTGGTGATTTTTGTGCTTTGTGTTTTATATATTGACTGTGTGAATAAGCAGCAGCCATGTGATGTCCATGAGAGGTTTCCATTGGGAAATCACTTCTGTCATGAAATTACACCTGAATCAATTACAGAATCACAGAATCAGTTAGCTTGGAAAAGACCTCTGAAATCATCAAGTCCAACCCATGTCTCAGCATGGCAACTAGACCATGGCACAAAGTGCCAGCTCCAGGAGCAGTGACTCCACCACCTCCCTGGGCAGTCCAATCCAATGTTAAATCACCCTCACTGTAAAGAAATTCCTCCTAATGTTCAACCTGGATGTCCCTTGGCAGAGGTTGAGGCCATTTCCTTTTGTCCTATCTCTGGTTCTCTTGGAGAAGACACAAGCCCCACTTGGCCACAAACTCCTTGCAGGCAGTCATAGTGAGTGATAAATTCATCCCTGAGCCTCCTTTTCTCCAGATTAAACAACCCCAACTCCCTCAGCCACTCCACATAGGACTTGTGCTCCAGATCTTTCTCAACTCTGTTGCCCTTTTCTGAAGTTTCCTCAATGCCTTTTTTGCAGTGAGGGGCCCAAACTTTTGAGGCGTGGCCTCTCCAGTTCCCAATACAGGGTGGACAGTCCCTGCCCTGGTCCTGCTGGCCATACTATTTCTGATACATTCTAGGATGCCATTGGCTCTCTTGGCCACCTGGGCACAGCTGGCTCATGTTCAGTCACTGTCAACTGACACCTGTAGGTTCTTTCCTGGGCACATTTCCAGCCATTCTGTCCCCAGGCTGTAGAATTGCCTGAGGTTGTTGTGGACAAAGCATAAGACCTGGCACTTGGCCTGGTTCAACCTCATATCACTGTTCTAGGCACATTTATTCAGCCTGCTCAGGATCATCTCTGCAGAGCCCTTTTGCCCTCCAGCAGATTGACACTCTCACCCAACTATGTGTTATCCATGAATTTACTAAGGATAGACACAATCCCCTCATCCAGATCATCAATAAAAATACTGAATAGGAGGGCCCAATACTGATCCCTGGGGGACATCACTGATGACTGGACATCAACTGGATGCAGCATCACGTTCTTGGAAGAAAAAGTTCAAGGCTATGTATAAAAATGTAATTCAAAAGAGTTTGAAAACAGCTAGGAGAAAGATGGAGAATGAACTGCAAGCAGGTCAGAATCTCTAGGTACATAGTGTACTGGACAGCCAAATGCCCTTTGAAGGGGTGTTACATAGAAATACATGCACTTAAGGCCAAGGCAGAAGTAGAACTTGGATAACTGAGTAGTCTTCTAAGGAACAGGCAAATTGTTTTCTGTACTGAAGACAGATGATGAGCAGCCAGGAAGGGAAGATAACATGGCAAGAAAGAAAACAAGAATATAGGCTGGTTACACAAGAAGAGAGGAAAAAGAAAATGGAAATAACAGGGATAAAGACTCCAGAAGAGAACAAGATGTATTAAACAGTGTATTAAAAGCAGAGAGCATGAACAGAGGGTGAAAAGAGCACAGAGAATCAGTATGAGGGAAGGTAAGTGGTGGAACACTTGCTCAGAGTTCAATAAAGTGAAGTTTTCTTTGAGGATGACAGCTCCCTGAGATCCACAGCTATAGACTGCAGCTCAGAAGAAGTGTGCAAGGGAGTGGGTAAAATTTGTGACTCACCTTCACATTGGGATATTATCAGGAAACCTTGGCATCAAGCAAGCAATGGCTCAGGTGATTTCTAGCCCTTGGAGGGGATGAAGTTGTGTAAAGATAATGCAATTAGACAGATAGCATAAAATCTTGGGATATTTGGTCATGACAATATTAAATTGGACATTAAACATTTAAGAGGAAGGTGGTGCAAAGGTAACTCTGAATCCAAGAGTCTCAATTTCAAGAGGGAACCCAATATATTAAAGGAGTGAGTAAATGTAGTCAGCCCAGATTGAGGGACTTGGGAACTAAGTGCAAACGACTCTGGAATTTCTTTCTGTCAGAAGAATGCAAACTGTCAGAAAGCTATTTCTAAGCTGGAGTCAATCCTTACAGATCAGAAAAAAAAAAAATCAAAATAAATAAGGAATCTATATTGAGGAGGAAAACTAATGAGCAAATAAACCTGGCTTTTGCAAAGTAGTCATTACTGGTGAAAAAAAAATAATGCTGGAAGTTCCACTAAGTTAGAACTGGGAAAGAATATTAAAATGAATAGAGGAAAAATGTTTGCTTAGCAGTAAGAAACATAGGTCAAGGAACTTTTGTCTAAAATTATTCTCCTGATTAGATCAAAAAATAGTATTTTTTTTCACAGGCAGAGGAAGGATTATTTAATCTGACACAATGGAAGCTGAGAAGGGATATATGAACACTGTCTGCAAATACATCTGGGTGGAAAGGCACCACATAGGAATAAAAGGTCAGTCTGGAAAATGAAGGAAAGTTTCTGACCATGAGAGCTTTGAGGCTGTGGAAAGGTCTTCAAGTGGGAATAAAATGGAGCTGGAACACTTTATGGTGAGATTATCAGAGTTATCTATGACAGCAGGAATTTTTGCTTGGTGATCTGGGAGTTTCCTTCCACTGCAATGTTGCTTCTAATTTGAGGGCTAGCAGAGCAAGTCTTTCTGCCAAGGAAGGGAAAGAATTTTGAGAAAAAAGTTACCTTCATAATGACAGAGATGGGAAGTACAACAGTGGTTTTGGTAGACTGGGTTTATAATTATTATAGGCTTATTATTAGTCAAGATTTTTGCCATCTAGCTTTAAAACTCTTTTCTTTAGTTACAATTCAGCAGTGGCTTACGGCATAAATCTTCTTTGGCTAGAAATTAAAATAGAAATGTCTAAAGAAAACAATGTTAATTTTTATTTTGTGATATGAAAATACTTTGGTTAAAAATGGACAAAGCAAAATTATTTAAATATAACCTTTTTTAAAAGACTACCAAACTTTCATCCCCAAATTAAATTAACTCAATAACATTTCTCCTTTTCCTTGGCTGAAAGCTTTTCAGGAGTCCCTTAGAAGAGCATTGGTTTCACTTCCCTTTCTTGCTTCTCTTATTCTTTTTGCATGCTACTTTCTGTAGTGAAAACTGTACAATGATTGGAAAACATCATATTATTTCAGCTGTGTGATAGATCAGCAAAGATTACTTACTGAGGTTTATAGCATAGAATAGACATGTGTTCTGAAAATACATGTTTGGGGTCATCAAGCTGCATGTGTGAATGAAGGGGACTTTAACTAGAGCTATGATGTGAAGCAGCAGATCCATTAGTGTTTGAAAAAAATATTTTTAAAGTCACTTGTCAATAAAAAGGTGGATAAACTTGTAACCTCCTTGGCAAGACAGGAGATGAAATGGACCTTGCCAAGATTCCTCAGGAACCTTAGATAGCAGTCAGTTCTTCTCAGCAGGCTGCATCAACATTTTGCAGCTTTTTAGAGGCAGCACTGCATACCCAAAGGGTAGGAAAATGTGGTTTGTAGTAGAACAGCTGCTGCTAATAATGCAAGTGATGAGCTGAAATGAACAATGGATATTAAGTTTTTAAAGTTTGTCTAGTCCCCTCTGGCTATGCTACCTATTACAAGCCTGCTTTGATTTCACATCAGAGTATATCATGACTCAATGGGAACCATACTACTCAAACTAATATTAGATTCAAATCAGAAAATATATATTTGTGGGAACAAGTGGGATAGGATAGAAGTCTTTTGTTCATGTGTTATAGTTTTCTTTACAATGAAGCTTTTGGATGGTTTTTATGTGTGTATAATAATAATAATAATTAAATAAAAGAATAGACAATTGAGAAAACTGTCTTGCCAATTAAAATAATCCTTTATTTTATGACCTATGACACTATTAGGCTTATATTGAAGCATGCCAATGCTGAAACAAGTGATTGAGAAATATGTGAGAGTGCAAAAAAATGCATCCTTTGTTTTGTGCAATAATAATTCATTCTGTTAGGAAAAAAATTCCTAAAACACTTCAATTGTAGTTGTGAGAAATGTCTTGTTACTGCAGGCAGAGTTTGTTAGGTGCCAGAAATAAAGCACAGAAGTCAAATCCAGAGACACTGAGTAATGATGAGGTGCACTTTATTAACTTATTTGACCTATTGATTTCAAACAAGGCAAATCTGAATTTAGCTCAGTTGTCAGGTCTGGGCTGCCTGGAGCAGGACTGAGGGATTGCTGTGGCCTATTTTTTCATAAGGCATCTCCTAAATTTCATCTTTTGACTCTAATTCATTTTGTTCCTCCTGAAATATTTGCAGTTTTTGTGGCAGCCTGGTAACTTGCCTGGATGTATGTGGAGAATAGTCTGAATCTTTCAGAAGAAAATAGTGCTGCTTGCCCACAGCTCACAATAGCTTGAGAAATGTCTTCTTTGGAGAACAGAGACCAATTCAGACTGCAGACAGATACACAACTGCTTCCAGCTTAATTTTCTGAAATGCTTTTGTACCCTTCAGGTGATTTACTTTCTCAGCCTGGATTGGAATCTTTACTCCAGTTATATCTAGGCTTTTGATTCAGTGCTTGTAGCAGAGAACAGCTGGCCATTATTTACTCTTTTTTTTTAATTCCTGTTTTTCAGTCCTAATCACATTTTAAAAAGCAATAAAAATTTTTATTCTTACAGTGGTTTATATTATTGCCATTTGATTCTTTTGAAACTTCCTTCTATAGAAAGGCATCATTTGCCTCATCATTAATTTGATACCCACCTGTAGATTTACTCTGCTGTGTCTAACCTTCCTGCTAAAACTCAACCAGAAAGAGGGAATGACTTCCCTTCCTGGCCAATTATTCCCTGAATTTTATGCATCTCTACTTTGGTATCTGCTTCAGTGTGTAAAATCATTTGATAAAATGGTTTTCCAATGTAATTTATGAGAAGGTCAAATACCATTTTTCTCTGAGAACTCTTCTTTTTCAACTTCCATGTGAATGTTTTTGTGTGTGATATGTCCCCACTGGGATGAAATGTGTGTTGTCCCACAACAAAGTACCCTGCAGAAGAGATCACACAGCTTTGATTCAACTCTGTAGATCCACCAGCAAGAATGTTTATAAGAAATATAATGAATGACTTTTCAGAATGCAGTAGAGCCTTAAATCTCTTCAGAAACATAGTTAGCTATTTGGATTTAAAATGAAGCCATATTTAATTTCTTTTTAATTGCATACCTCTTCTGCAACAAAGTTTAATAACTGCAGGACATTCTGTATTTTATCTTCAGTTTTCAACCTTCTTCTTGGCGTGGGTATGTCCTTAATAGCTTGTTGATAATAGCTTAAGAATTCAAATCCAGAAATGTTTTTATCTTGGGTGACAATCATTGAACAAGTGGCATCTACAAAGAGGAGTTACAAAGGCATTAGTCAAAGGTAGGGTACCACAAGTTCTTTTGAACACATGTAGGAGTGACATGCAAGAGGTGGAAAAAAGAGACTGTTTGGCTTGATTAAATGCAGGTGTTATGAACATGGAGCAGAAGAAAAGACTTTATTAAGCTTAGGGGTTACTTAAAAATTTATGAGACTATGAAAAATACCAGCTCTTTCCCAATTAAAAGAAAATCAACAACAACAAAAAAGGAATCCTAGGAAGTGTGAAAGACTAAGAAGTAGCAGCACTAAGCAAATTTTGTTTTGCTTTGTTTGCTTAAAAAGGGTTGGGAGTTGCCTCAGCCTTAACACAGCCTGCTGAAATCCAGGGTCTCTGCTGCTTGTGGTGGGTCTGTGCAATCTCCAAACAACCTCTTGGCTGAGGGTTCATTACCATCATGCTGTGAAGCTGAAAGGTGACTCAACAGCACCCATCATAGCAGTTGCCTGGCATGGAAATTCCTTAGAGAGGGGTTATATATAGCTTTAATTCTGGGTGGCCTCACAGTTTTGCCACTTTTTCTAACCTTCCTGATACTCTTTGGGAAAAATACACTGAGTTAGCAGCATGGTCTGCTGATGGGAGCATATCTACGAGACTTTCTGCTTTTGCTGCTGGATTTCCTCCTGTGCCAAGTGCTTTGTTTCCTCTGTGCTTGTGTCTGCAGCACACGAGGACATTGCACTCCCCTCAGTGTAGCCTCGGCTGCTGCTGTCACATGTTGGTCCTTTCCATAGTGCTCTGCTCCTCAGGGGTGATCCAGAAAGCATTTCCAAACTCCCAGAGGTTGTGACCCTGCTTGCTCCATGGGAAACACGGGGTAGTTTATGAATTCAAAGTGTGGAAATCTGTTCTTCTCAGACTCCAGTCTCTGAGCGTATCAACACAAACCAACGCTGGTTTTCCAGTACCAGGGAAGGGACTGAGACACAATTTAAAAATATCAAAGCCATTATATAATTTAATAATTGCTTGGCCAAACAGAGGCTTCTAAGTGTGATAAAAGTACTGGCTACAGGTGAAAACAGTGCAGCCTCTAAAAGCAATATTGTACTACCCCTGTCTCAGAGTGAGAGCGTGTCCATGTCAGAGCTCAGCTGATCTCTCACAGCTTTTCTTCTCCACTCAGCAGAGCTGATCTTGAGAACTCTGCACAGGCACATCTATAATGTGCAGTGAAGTCTTGTATGAAGGAACTTGAAGAGAGGCTGCCCTGAGATGATAATTTAGGGCCAGAAATCTGAGATAATTGTAGGATCCAGGACCCACTGGGATCAGCTCTTATTTCAGTAGAATGGTATGTACTAAGAGTTTTATGATTCTCTAGTCTTTCTTACAGCTATTTATGGAAGAATTTTATGGATGATTTTTGGTGAATGCATGAAGGGGTAACTAATATTTTCCTTAACAATGCTAGGTGATATATTTGCCCTGTAATTCTTTAAATGCATGGGGATTAATTGCCTTTAAATTGTACATGGAGTAAAAATTGGCCAAAGAGAAGCATTGAATAGCAACAAAACACTTCCATATAAAATAAAATTTAAAAAAAGGGGGAAAATATGAAAACATTTTTTCATTCTCATCACTTGCCCAATCTCCATGTCTCACCTTGCAGGGTATGATTGCAGGATATACATTTTCTAGGGAATTAGCAGTGACAAATATTGATATTACAGTGTTAAACACATAGCAGTAGCAGTAACAGTCAAGAAAAATCGTGGCGATTTTCATCAAAGATTGAAGAGCTTCCACAGAATTTGTTCAAATCCTGCTGCAAGTACACGTCTCCCAGAGTAAATGGCACTTCATAGCACTTGGAAATTACATCTGGAAGTACTATTTTCTGTGCAGCCTAGAAAATCTCGTCTCTCAGCTCCTCTGGCTCTCCAGCCTCCAGAATTGCTGCTTGAATGGATATATTGTGCAAAATCAGATTGATTTGGCATACAACAGGGTGCTCTCATCTCGTCGCACAGAAAGCCAAATGCTTCATTAAATATTTTGCCAGTTCCACTTTTTAGAAACAGCACTTAACTGCACAGTTACTGCAGCCATTACAATCCATCGAAGTGCTGCAATAAATTGCCTGTCACCGGAGTGGGAAAGTTTACATAATAGAACAAAATACAAGCTTTTATGCTACTAGCCATTGGAAAAAATATATACATTTACAGAGTTTGGACATTAGATAAAAACTGCTGCCTTCACAGTGTTACAGCCAGGATTGCAGATAGAAACTAGTATTAATAGTCCCTATCCTTCTCAGAAAGGGAGCTTTTAATTTCTGGTTTTAAAATTAATACTGCTACTCCTGATTCTGAGTAATTCAGTGGAAATGAAAGGGCCCAAGTTCTTTTTCTACAGCTAACTGTCCTAGGAATTAGACTTTATTGTATAGTATGGACTTAGGTAGAAGTCCAGATTCTGACTTCTGCTGATGCTGATTTTTACTTGTTCTTCTCACCCCAGTGTTCCTTACATGGACCTGATTCTGCAAATGCCTAGTGTGGAAAAGGGTCCAAAAATTGGTTACAGATACCAATGTTTTCTTATTGTAGACAGCTATGTCTGCTGACCATACTTTGAAAACATCACATTATGTAATGGAAGCAATGAGGCTGAAGCTTTTTTTATTGTTGTTGTAGAGAATTTCTACAGCAGGCAGGTAACTAATTAGACTTCTATAAGTGATGGTAATGCATTCAGAAAAGTCTTGTCTGCACACAGAGCACAAGTGCAGCACCCTCATGGTGAGGCACTTCTGGAGGTGATGCTACAAAATTGCTCTTTTTCAGATGGATTATGTCTGGGCAGCTTTCAGGTGCAAAGTGCCTCTGGGGGCAGAGTCTGCAGACAAGAAAAACACTCACCTGCCTTCTGGCCAAGCAGGCAGTTTCTAAAGCCACCCAGGCTACTGCTGCTATTTTCTGGTGATACAGAAGAAGCTGGGATGCTACCCTTAGATGCAGAAAGCAGGAAAAGTAGTGTCAGTGGGTGGGAGAGCTATGGCCTCTGAAATTCCAACACTGGTGATGAATAAAATTTAACAACTGCCTTGAAACATAAATAGATTTAAAAATATGCATACATCTATACAAAGACAAATAAATACATTCAGAATTTCTGTAATGGAAAAACATTCTTTAGACTCAAATACTTCAGTCATTTTTAGCAGGTTTTTTTGTTGCTTGAAGTGTCTGACAGGACTTACTGGTGTTTGCCCAGGGTAGTCTGGGTTGGTCATTGTAAGTCTTACAAAGAAAGGCTAGGCACAGTACCCTTTAATTTTCATGGACAAGCTTGGCTGAATCACTGGAAGCCATGAGTGATCTATTCATAACCAGGGACTTTTAACATATTATGCTCTTCATATATATTATGAACATGTGTGGCCCTCTAATTACCATCCAATCATCAGAGCATCAAAGTGTCTTACTTTGTTTACAGTCCTGAAAAACCAGAGTCAGATTTTATGAGCCAGACAATAAATATATCCCTTTTTTTGGTTTATATTATGTGATTTCTTTTTAATCATATGAGAATACACTTTCTACATAATCATTGCAATAAACATTTTGTGAGACTTTTAGAAAATTATTTTGCACTTTCACTGCTGAAAATGGATGCTGAGTCCTATTTATATGTTCAAAAATAAGCCCTTAAATCTTTTAAAGTACAGAAGGCTTGGGGGACCTCCCTGTAGGTGCCCCTGTTTATATTGCCAAAGTTTAGCTAGTGGTTGCAAAAACCCAGCAGCCAACTTACTAATGAGCTTGTTTTGACAGGACTGCATAGCTCATTGCTTATTAATGCAGTGTTGCTGGCTGGATCATGCCACACTTTCTGGAGCTGTAAAAGTGATTCAAGAGACTGTATCAAAACCAAGCTGCAAACACAATTTGGAAGCAGACTCACTGGATTCACAATCCAGTTCAAATAATCAGGACAGGACTGCCATTTTCCCATGCACTGCTATTCTCTTCAGCTCAAAACTTCGAGAGTCTTCAGTATTCTGAGACAAATTTATCCTGGGGATAACTCAAATGAAGTGAGTGAAGTCACACCAGGGATTCATTTGGCTCATTACTAACATCTTGTCTCCTACCAGCATGCTCTGCATTACTCAGCTGACACACTCTGGGGTGTGATGAAGACAGAACGGGTCAGCTCAGCTTTCAGGCTCCTCAATCTTTTCTATGGCAAATTTTTATTTTATTTTATTTTTAAAATAAGAGGAGCATAAATGCTATGGGGTGAAAAGAGTTTAGAAACCAAGCAATATCAAAGTTGCAACAAAGGGAATTGCAGTGATCAATGGGGAGATACCTTCCTCAAACTTATTCCTCCTGTCGTGCTGGGTAGTTGAAATTTTGCAATGTAATGCATTTGTTAATGTGTTTAGGGATTCATGAGGCCTTCATGATCCTGTTGACTTGCCATAAAACATCCTATGGGCTTTTCCATATGCAGTATTTCTGGAAGAATCCTTTTCCTTGCTCAATTTCCAACTGAAATGTATAAAGATTGATTGACATCAATCATCATCTGTGACATCAACAATCTCTGACAAGCCTGAAGAATTGATCCATTTGGCCTGAGAATTAATCTGGCATTGAAGTCTCAACATTGTCTACCCAAAGATGGCCTCAGGGCATGTTTTGCAAAGAATCTTTATTAATTTAGATTTAGAAATTCCCAGAATAAATACGGTACTTGTGTTTTATTATCACATTCACTCAAATACATAGAGGGAAACAACGGAATTTGGAAAGTCTGAAATATTTCCTTTATATTTTTTTAACTATAATATTTAGGACATTTTGATTACATTACATACATGCACATGCATATGTGAAGATGCACAGACATGTGGACACTTGTGGACATATGCACATAGAGAAGTGTGCACATCATTCTGCCTGAGCAGGCATTTGTATCTCGTCAATTGTACAACATTGCCTTTGGAAATCATGGTGAATAGGTTAAACAAAATTCTCACTGCAAATCCATTTAAAAAATCTTAAGATGACAAGAATGAAGTTACTTTTCCAGTTTATGGAGGAGATAAGAAGATTACATTACACAAAATTTGCCAGTATGTCTCTGGCAAGACAGCATAAATCTGGAGCCCCATTGTACTATGTCAGATCAAATCTCTGGGGATCAAGGCTTGAAAAACAAAAAAACCCCAACTGTATACTCATGCAGTTCTTGCTGACTAATTGTATCACCTGCAGGCCTGTCAGAGGATCATTACAGTGGATGAGCAGTCCACTCAGTTTCTTCTGGTTTTGGACCTCTTCAGCCCAAGAGCCCTAGAACCTTGATTCTGTTCATCTGATACACAATTCTGATGGGTTCTAAGAAACTTATTTATCTACAAGTCTATGTGTCTGTCTTACTACACACATATAAGCACAGTATGGATTTGCCTAATCTCCTCTATGAGACTAACATACTGTGTTTTATTTTTAGAGCTCCCACAGATGTCACTGGAATTACTTGGATATACCTGAAAGCCAAACTTGGTCTTAAGTTCATAAAAGTTAATAGCATCAGTAGAATACTGTAATTAGGAGATCTCCTACACTTAGCAGGAACAGTGGGATTTAATAACCTATGATTTCAACTCTGATATATGTTCATGGGGTTAGAATAAGCCTTTTTCTTTTCCTTACTAAAAGAACCTGCACTGACTGGTTTTGCTCCAAATATTAAATATGATTTATAATAAAAGCTCTTTTTCCTTCTGTGAAAATGAATCCAAGGCACAACTTCTCATTTCTTTTAAAAGTATTTCAAATGGTTTCAAATTTACTATCTGCATGCATTGATTAAATAGAATAATTTTCAATAAGAATAGGAATACATCTAAATAGCACCTTTTTGTTTGTACTGCTAGGTATTCAGCTATGTTATGACCCTGTAACCTTTCAGCTCTTATTGCTGGAATCAGAAACAGGAGACTGTGGTACATTTTCTTTGGCTTCATGATAAGACATAATTGTTTTTATTTCAGACCATGTTGCTTTCACTGTCACGGAATTTGGCTTCAAAAATTAGCTTTGAAAAAATATAACATCTCAAATTGAAGAAAGCTGACTTAAAGAAAAATGTGTATTTTTCTGTCTGCATTTTTTGATATCTTATATACTCATATGGTATCCTAAAAGCTGAAAACTCTTCAGTCTTGGTGGAGTTAAACAGAAAACACCTTTTGACTCTTAGTGAAATGTCTGATAAATATGAATTTCTCTGTTTTTGTAGAAAAGCTGAAAATTGTCCACATTCCCTACAATTTCTTCCCCTGCAAATGTTTGATTCTGGGCCAGTGAGATAATTATATGATTTTTTACTCTCCTCTGAAATAAAAAATGTTCACATAAAACAAGGCTATTATTGAATGCACTGTGGCTTACAAAATTCTTCAATGTATACTAAACATACCATGCTAAATCTTACTAAAAAGGGGAAGCAAGCTGCCATGTTGATGATCTTGTGATCTTTTCTAATCACCTGTGCTGGGATTACCTCATCTAAATTTTATCACCTTCAAGGCAGAAGTCTTGTTTTAGCTGATCATTGCAAGTTCTGCTTTTCTAAGAGCAGTGAGATGAGCCTGGTCCCTGTAGTGATACCAAAGGCCTGGAAACGATTTAGAGGATACTGAGAAGAGATGTTACAGGGAAAGGCAGAGGGAATCAACAGCCAAGGAGAGTGGGATAACCCAAAGGGATGAAAGGAGAAAAGGCAGAGTTCCTGCTCAGCAAGGGAAAGGAACATTGAAGGCACACTTCATTAAATACTTACATACTGTAAACAATAAATAAATGTAGGGTGAGAAGAGAACCTCAAGGACAGTTGTAGCTGGCTTGTTGCTTAGGAGATTTAGAAGTGCAAGCCATCTGGGAGAAAGACCCAGACAGCTCAGAGGAGGGGTTGAGTTTCTTTACTAGTCTGTGTTTTTCCATATAAAGACAAAAAAAAAATTGAAATTAGAAAGGCATTTATTAGACTTTCTCTTTCTGTGGAAGAGGCATTTCTAGTTCACCAGAAGTCACGTCCTCCTCAGGAGACCCATCATGATGATGTGGTCCAAAATGGGGTTTCCTTTCAGTTTCTTCTGATTATTTGTTTCCTCCATAATGTGGATGTTCCAAAGTTTTTTAAAGTTTTATTGCCTTTTTATGAACAGCTAATGCACCTGTTGATATGAAGGTGTCTTTTTCAGAGATCTACATCCATTTGAATACTCAGTTTTGCTAAGAGAAAGGATACAACTAGAAAGAAATTCCTTATCTTGAGGGTGTTGGAACAGTTTTCCCAGAGAAGCTGTGGATCCTCCGACCTTGGAAGTGTTCAAGGTCTGGTGGGATGGGGCTTGGAACAAGCCTAATGGAAGGTGTCCCCTCCCATTTCAGAGGGGTTGGAATGAGATTATCTTTGAAGTTCTTTCCAACCAAAACCATTCAAGGATTCTATGAAATTTAACAGTGGTTGGTTTGGCAATTAGAGTTGGAAGTTGGTGCGCTTTATGAACGCTCGTTGTATTTTCTTTGAATGAGTTAGATTTATACCATATAATATCCATCTTTGCTGAAATGTTAGGAAGTGTATTTATGTATCTTCAGCACCCTATAGCATACAGATGTTCAAAGAAAATACCAATAGTAAGAACTGTAAGAGCAACAAAAGCAGTTTCCAGGACTTCAAAGCAACAAGACTCCATGAAATCCTGTTAAAGTATGTGGCTCTTCATCAAATGTTTCTGCAGTTGGGATTCTTTGGGGCAGATGCAGAGAGTGAAAACAGGTATCCTGTTGATACAGACTCCATCAACTCTCAGTTGCTTGGATGAGAGGGACAGAGGCATCTCTTTAACCAGCTATGTAAGTATAGAAACCTTAAGTAAGTATGAATAGACCAAACTTGTTCAGAAATGGCCACTTCTGGCAAAGTGATACATGCAGTAATTTTCAGAATTAACAAACAGGAACGGAGCAGTAGTTTAGCATGGAATTAATTATGATTATCTGTAGAACCTCAAATTCCTTCTAATCTTCAGAAATTTTTAAAAACCAAGTAAGGATAAGGTTAAGACATCTGTTTTCTTTAATATAAAACCTTCTCAGAATTAGACATGAATTCTCATTTGTATTTTAGGAGTAAATGAAGTATCTTTAACAAAAGGCTTAAAGAATTTAATGAAAGTGTGCTTTTCCAGATGTACAATATTGCTGGTTTGCTTTTATATGGCCGTCATGAGTTTCAAAGTAAATTTAACCTTAATTATGTTGAAAGTCTCTGTAGATTTTTTAAGTAGCTGCAAATCTTCAGTGCTGAATATGAAGCAACAAATTTCCTATTAGAGAAACATATTGGTAATTTGTTAAACAAGTCACACCTGATTGCCAGTTACACCTCATTGGTATGCTGTTAAGACAAGCCCCTTCACATTTAGTTAGGTATTGTTTCAAACAACTTGCTAGCAAAGATTTTTCTTTGGATCTTGGAAAGCAATATTTTATACATACTCAAAAACAATAACATTTGAATGACAGTTATTTTCAACTTGGGATTTTGACAAAGACTCCTAATTGTTATTCCCAGGCAAAAATCTTCATTAAAAGGGAGTCTGGGTTATGAATATTTATCAATAACCTAAGGAAAGAATCCTTAAGAGGAAACATTATTTTCTAAATAATTCAACCTATAAAAATTAGTTTGGGAATTCCTAAGTTTACATTTAAAATACATATGAAATTCCTACAGTTCTTGAAACCTGAATTGCTTCCAATCCTGATTTAAACACTGCTTTGCCACCGTCCTTGTACCCAAGCACCTGCCACACTTGATCTTCATGCTCCTTTTATTCTCTGAAGACAAGGAAATCTGGTATTTTAATACAAAGATAGTTCACAGAGTGATGGCTGGGTTTGATTGCAGCTAAAACAGGGTCAGTCACATGGGCTTTTAAATTTAGTTTCCTCTTTTGACTTTAAGAAACCACTCCTTAATAGTGTTTCCTCTTTTTTTCCCCCACCCCTAAAATAAATAAATAATAGCTGAGTAAAGGAAACATCCTAGTTGAATAGAGTGAGAAGGAAGAAAGGGATAATATTTTCTCCCTTAGTTAAACCCACCATGATCAAAAGCAATGGATACTGATGGAGTATAGTTTCTTTCCAAAAAGCCAACACGTATTCAGGGAATGAAACAAGTTCATTTGAGGGTGTCAGATTCTTTGCATGTAACTCAGTAGATGAATCCAGCACTGGATGAATCACACAGTCTTCAGACAAGATATTATTTCATTGCTTTACACTAGTTCTTTGTTTGCACTGTGTTATTTAGACATTGAAACATGGTACAGGACTTTAACACTCCTGATCCAACCCACATTCCAAATACATGAAATGGGTAAAATTTTCATTTAATGAGAACAGAAAAAAGTTGACAAACGAGTTTATTTATAGAACTGTTGAAATACCTTATCGAGTTGCAGTCCAATGACGCCTGTATCTTGTCATTGTGTATTGTGCTTTAGAGAAAACGTCATGTGAACTTCTCTCTGCTGCTGTCCAATTATACTGAAAACTGTTACATCAGGGTAAGAGCAGGAAAGCAGAACTAACAGCAATGGGACTTGCTGTTGCCTGCATGTTGCGCAGCTGTCTCTGCAGGCTAAACCACATGTGTTACATGCCCTTGCTTAAAGCCCTGCTTCAGATCAGATCACTATTTAAACTTAAATTCATGTTAAAACACAAGTTTCTGTAGCTGCAAGGGAAAACTTGGATGGATAAATGTGTTTGCAAGCAGGTGCATGCTGGAGCTGGCAGGTCTGGAGCAGACCTGAGAGGAGCATACAGTTCTAATTCAGAACTCAGTGTTTCATGAGACTCAGCACCAGCCCAGCTGAAACAGGAAGAGAAGAACATAGGAGGCTTACACTAACCCATGTTGCTTAATTTAAGCATAGAAAGCCTCCCAAATATTGCCTGCAGGAAGGACAGGATGGCAAGTGCTGCTCTCAGGGCTGGGAGGAGGCAGAATGCACTCTTCAGCCCTTGAGATGGAGGTAGACCTGCAGTGTGGCAGGACTTGTGCATTGCCTTGGCTGCTCAGTAGGAACAATATTTGTTGGCAATAAACTGCTACATATTAAGTACTGCTGGTTTTCTAGGTAGGGAATTGAAAACTATTTCATTTCCTGACCAAATGTTGAAAAGAGGTTTTGTTCTCCATTTATCTTTGCATTTTTATCCTAATGCCCCAAAATCCCGCTGATGGATGTCAGTCATTGTGACAGTATATCTGTTTTACTGTGTGTCTAAATGTTATGGCTTGCTTTCAAGAATTAAACTATCTAAAGTAAATATATAACATTACACTCAGACTGGTGAAATCTTTGAGACTGTACAATTTACCAGCACTGAAAATACATTTTCTGTGCAATGGTTGAGTTATTGCAACACAACTGAGTCAATGCATCTGGCTGATGCTTTATTCCCAGTCATAGCTTCCCTTTGACATATGCCATCTTGGTTGAGTGGGAAAATCCTTAGTAACTGACTGTTAGGGTTATATCTTATAGTGGGAAGAAATTGAGATTTCATTTTACCTTTCTGTACAAAGAAAAGAAACTAATTTCACTGACTTATCATACAAGGAAGAAGGCTGCCAGCTCTTGGAATCCATCCTGTAGTTATCCTTTGCAAGTGGGGTTCAAAAAGCACAGTCTGTCATGGCCATAGATCTACTGAAGACACTAAAACTGTCAACAAATTTAGTCTAGGGGCCCTGTTTGTGGTGGAAAAGAGGCTTCTTCATCATCATTAAAAGTCTACTACATTTTTAATGAGGGAACTTTGAAAACAGTGTGTTAGCATCATATTTAGCTGTACGTAAATAGAACAAGTTGTAATCAAAAACTGAACAATGGTTTCCAGTTTGGGGTTTCACTATATCCCCTCACAACTCCCAAGAATAAAAGTGAGGAGCAGATTTTAGAGTTGCACCATTTTGTGAAGCTTTGCTTCAGAAATGTCACAGGTTATTAAGATCCAAAAGGTGCGTTCAAACTCCCTGGAATGATTTAGTTCTTGCCTTACAAAGGTAAGTCAGGTGACATTTGATGTTTCTGGGCCATCTACTGAGCTGGCAGCTGGATGGCAACTGCAGCAGTCATGCTGTCCTTCCAGACCTTCTTCTATGTTATCCTCCAACTCCTGTCTTGCTGCTGTTTTCCCCAGTCTAACATTTAAGTAATTCACATTGCAAGCATCTGACTGTCCTTTCTCTATGAAAATACAACCATTGGATACATAATAGCAGCAAAGCAGTTAGGCAAAATTTTTTTTTTTTTTTTTTTTTTTTTTTTTTTTTTTTTTTTTTTTTTTGTGTTTAAATATTTTGCTTCCAGCAGCACAGTATTTGGAGGAATAAAAGAGAAACTAAGCAGAGATGAACTGGATGGGGAGGGAATTGAATGGGTTGAAAGATAAATGACAATATGCTCAAGGGTTATGAGAGCCATCTAGCGATAAATACACTAGGAGTGAAAAAGGTCACTCTGAATAAGTGAGTGCAAAAAGTAATCAAGCATTAGAAAGAGGGACATGCCATGTGTAAAGAATGAGGTACTGGAGTTAAGAGTATAAATACTGATAAGGAAAAGAAAGTGAGAGAATGAAAGCAGATTGCCCAAGAGCTTTCAAAAGTTGCACAATAAAATTGGCTTCAAGAACAGGACAAAGGGGCTGGTCAGAGATGCTGGAAATGCAGGGACTGCCACAAGGGCAGCAGATCCCTGGAGCAGCCAGGCAGGAGAGTGGGCAGGCACAGCCTTTCCTGGGAACTGCTGTGCCCAAAGGCAGCCCCCACAGCTCTGGGGCTGCTCTAGCAGAGAGGAGCAGTGGCTGCAAGCGGGGCTGGGGCCAGGGGCAGGCACAGCACAGATGTGTCCTGGGCAGCCCTTTGCTTGTCATACTGCTGCCATCAGGACAGGCAGAAGCTGTGTGCCTGCAGGAATTGCTTCGGGCTGGTCATGCTTGTTCTGCAGTCAGATTCTGCACAAAGCCTCTGTCTGGCATTCAGGGGAGATCTACCCTGACATGCAGCAATTATGGCTTGCTGGGAATGTTTTTTACTGCTACGAGACTGAATCATATGCAGAGCCTAGTCATTTCAACGCCCACCTGGTTCAGTTTAACACAAGACCTATTTCTATAAATTTTACAAGTCTTCCATATGGCATATACAGGAGATTAATTTTGGACCCCTACTGCATGTTTACATCTTGATTCTGGGCACTTTAATACGTAGTTAAAGGTGGAAAAAATCTCAGGGAAAAAAAAAAAATCCCTGTGTTTCCTGCCAGCTTGTCTAACTAGTTCTTATCAGCCTGTCTCCTGGGCTGTGAGAGAGCTGTGGGCTTTAGGCTTTTCTTCTCTGCATGTTATGGACAGCCCACAGGGTAAGGACACAGAAATGGCAGCTGTAATGTCAATGTTAAACCAAACAAGATCAATGCAGCAGAAACCTGATCTCTTCTGAGGGAGGGGATGCTATCCAGAGGGACTTGAACAAGCTGGAGAAATAGGCTTGTGTGAACCCCATGAGGTTCAACAAGGCCATGTACAAGGTGCTGGACTGGGGCAACCACCACTATCAATACAGACTGAGGGAGGAACAGGTCAAGAGAAGCACGGCTAAGAAGGACTTGGGGGTGCTCATGGATGGATGAAAAGCTGCACATGAGCTGACTCTGTGCACTTGCAGCTCAGAAGGACAGCCTCATCCTGCAGGAAAAGCAGTTTGGCCAGCAGGTAAAGGGAGGTGTTTTTGCCCCCCTGCTCTCATGAGACCAACTGGAGTTCTGCACTCTGCTCTGGGGCCCTCAGCACAT